>NW_024870586.1:229215-235890 GCF_013358625.1 Macadamia integrifolia
AATGATATTATTTTGTCTTCTAAGGTGTGCTTCATCAAGTTCATGTCATGGTATATATCCTTAGCTACTCAAACCCAACTAAATTCATAATTCATACCTACGCTACCTAAATTTTTCTCAACAGATGAACCCTAACAATGCAGGATTTGGCTGAAAACCGACAAATCATCAACATTTTTGGAAATCCAAATCAGAATCAACTTTACATAAGCATCAGAAACAAATAGTCTTAATACTGACAACAAAAAAAGAAAGAGAGAGGAAAAAGATAGGTAAACTATGAAATAATATACTAGCAATTCTATCAATGCTGCTGACCATGACTACCATAAAAAAAGCTCTGCAAGGAAAGCGAGAATACTTGGGAGTGTTAACCATTTAAAATCCAACAAAGCTGACAACATAAATGCAACATACACTAAAGTATCTCAGTACAATTTACAATGCAATAAAAGGCCCCATTTTGATCCCACAGGATATATATGGAAGACTATGACAACAAAGGCAACATTTAAAACATTCATTCAACAGAAACAGAGTTCTCATCACCATATAAGATCCATCATAGGTGAAACATAATCTCCAGCTATCATACAAGAGCAACAAGAGTGCCCATAAGGACCAACATCTTGATTTTGAATGTAAATTATCACAGCAAAAGTGACTTGCAGATGCAACAAACACATAGCCACACATGGATAAACATGCACGCACTCAACCTCCACCACCACACACACACCCCGAGAGAGTACAGGTATACTGAGGATTTTATTGAAAACAATAATCACAAATAGAATATAAAAACAGTAGAGCAAACACAAAAATATATAAGCTTTTAAGCTTCTATCTGGACCATAATAATAAGGGTATTTTATAGAGCCACCCCCTAGAAAATACCATTATTAGAGAGACTCCCTTTGCATAATACTAAATTGTACTTAGACCCCAACCGTCGGTTATTGTTACGAAATATACTCTAAAAGCTGACATCAGCAAATATATTTTTTTCTAAATACCAAAATACCCTTCTAAAAAGTGATGTACCTAATATACCCTCTAGTCTTGTAATACTTATCCTCCTTCTCCGGCGATGATGACTTTCTATTCTCGCTTGCAGTAGATGATAAAGCTATCGGTTCCGAGTTCTTGAAACCAAACATAACTAGAAAAATCAGTATTCTTTCCCATTCCCCTTCGATTTAAAATGTTTGCAACCCAATTTGCTTGAAGTTGTTATTTTGAAGGATACCTATTAAAGAGATTGGGTTGCGAAGGAAGGAGAAAAGCTTCTTTCTCCCATCCAACGACACACCGATCAGCTCGAGACGAAAGACAAACAATTTTACCCTTTGAATGACGGTTGTCTTCGTGTGGCGAAAAAGCTTCTAGATTTCACTATTTCCCATGGAATACCATAGCTAGACTGGATTTTAAATCTCTTCTCTATTTCATAAACCCATTTCAATCTCTGTATTTTGTCCATCAAATATGTTAATCTCTACCTGTAAAGTCTCCAACATTTCTTATTCCTTAATTCTTTCCTCCAAACCCAATAAATAAGAAAACTTTCAACCACTTCCCATACGATATCCCAACAATTCTATTTCCACAAATAAAGTCTCATTCTGTTCTTTGAAAATCTCCTTGGTTCACAATCCCTCTCCCATGGATGATATGGCTATACACAAGCGAGATTAGTCAAGCATTAATAGTGTATTGTCATGGGCACAAACGGAAACCCTTGGAGAATGGGCAGTGGTGAGAGACGGGTGAGGGATAAACGGGAAAAGGCGGAGTCGATCGAGCCTTATCTTTGCAGCTTTCGGAAAAGGAATTCTCTCCTTCGTTCTCTCCTTCTTTGTGAAAATTTTCTTTTAATGGCTGTTAGTCTCAGGAATAGGCTTGAAGGTCATGTATTTTACTCAAAAGGGTAAAAATGTTATTTTAAATCATCACTTAACAATGATTAACGGTAAGGTGTCTGAGTATAATTTGGCATTATGCAGGAGGTGTCTCTCTAATAGTAACATTCTTTAAGGGGTGGCGCTGTAAATTACCCAAATAATAATGGCCTACAGATGCACCTGTGGTATTGCTGTAACATATTGTCTAGGATTCACCTGCCTAACGGAGAGTTGACAATCCTTTTCAAGAGGTAGAACAAAAAATGAAAGAAACACTAATATTAGAAAACCAAAAGAGCAACATATAGTGAAATCAAAGAAGCAAGGCCAAAAATCAAGACAAGAAAAATACCCTGAGAAGATCTAAGGTGTCTTGAGCCATGCGACCTTTACTTGGTAACCCAAGACGAATTTCATCCCTCTCAGGGACCCTTCTCTCCAGATCCTGGGAGGAAGAAGGGACTGTGGTCTTGACAGACGCATGAGGGGGAAAATACGAAAATGAGTATACCGGGTGCATGCGCATAGATGGCATAGATATAGTAGAGGGATATGGTTGGATGAGAGCTTGAAACGAGTTCATGGTTCAAGATGACCAGAAATAACACCTCAAGCTAGAACAAAACATGCAAATAAAAAGAATAATGTCAAATGTGATATAAGTTAAAGCGTACCCACATAAGAGAATGGGGTAAGGAACCAAACAAACGGATTCAGCATTGAGAAAGATAATTAACATGAGTTTTTGGGGGTGAGGGAATCCATTAGAAAAAAAAAGGACCAAGAAAGCAAACCTGAGACCACAACTAAAACTGAACAGATCAATATTTCATAGTTTAAGAATGAAATTTTAATTCTTAAAGAGTATCTAATAAAGAGGGGAAAAACTAACTGGGAATGGCAGCTAAATTGGCTGATCAAGTCTTCAAGACTCCGGCAGCCACCCAACTTATTGAACACTAATAAGTTTCCTACACAATAAAAACAGACGCACATTTAAGTCCTATTCCAGTATACTAATGGAAGAGGAAAGCAAAGCTGAAGAGGAATCATTGAAGTAAACAGAAAAAACAGGATATAGTAGGTGGAAGAAAAACAAAAATGATAACAAAGATCAAGCTTTACATACTGAAAAACGTCTTCAACTCCAAAAAAAATACCCAAGTTGAAGAGATTCTCACCAAGAAAATTGATCGTTATTAGCAACGGCCTTGTCTCTGTGATTGAGCTCCTGCAATGTAAACAAATGCAGCCACTGGTTGTGACGGCCGCCGCAGAGATTAAGAGAGAGAAGAGAGAGAGAGAGAGAGACGCACAATTGAATCGGTATGGGTTTGGAGCCTGAGTCGATACTGTTGAGGTGGAAGGGGAATTTGGAATCGCCAAATCAGGTTCGAGCTTTATAAGTAGAGTAGACAGGCTAGGTTTGTTATATCGTAAACCTGTGGGAAAAGTTTGGTAATATTAGATGTGGAATGTCCCTTCTAGAAAATAACATAGTCTTAGGTCATAAAAAAAAAAGAAAAAGAAAAGGATAAATCACACTTGGGTACCAACGTTTGGTGAAACTACATCTAAGGTATCCAACATTTGGAAAATTAAGTTTTGAGTACCTCATGTTTCACAAATGTTTTCACTGGGGGTTCTTTAATTTTTATTATTCTAATTTTACCCCTCACCTGGTCTCTTTCTCGTTTCATTACCTCAGCTCTATGATGTCATTGCCTTGCAAGCCCGCCCCTCCTAGACCATCCATCGTCTCCATGACCACGCTTTTGAGGTCTCTGCCACCCTACTTGTCCATTCTGGAATCACACCTTATTTCTATTTCTCTAATGCAGTTTTAGAGATTTTTCTTTCAGTGAGTTATAACTAGACACATTAATGGAGGTTTTGTTGTCGAAAGGAGATTTGAACAGTTCCACTTTCACTAATTGAAAGATGTAATAAGTAAATGAAACTAGATCATTATTTATCCTTCAAAAACATAAGCAATTACAATATAACAAAAACAAGAGAACTAGAAGATGATCAAATCTTCAAATGCTATTTAACCTAGAGACTTAGTCCAGACAATTCCATTCTCATTTATCCAGTGACATACTTCAATAAGGCCAGGGCCAAAACCCAACAACTTAAAAGCAAGATGATTTGGATTCCAAGTTGATGTATCATAGTGGCATGCCATGATCACATGATTCACTCTCTTCCGAGTATTTAGCTCAACTGCATATACTTTCACTTTCCAAAGAACGTGACAATAATAGACTTGAAATGGTAATGGCAGACTATGGCATAAGGCTGGTGGTTTAGAGAAATTTCCATATACAAGCTTCATAGATCCAATTGTGACATTCTCATAAGATCCTTCAACACTCTCAGTACTCCATATGTCTATATGGTGTCCTAATTTCTCAATAACAAAATCGATGAGATCCTCAGCAGAAGTTGCACATGTGCACGGCTCACCTTGCTTGGGATTTTTCTCACATAGCTTGAGGCTGTTTTGAATATACTCATCCATGTTTGTGTTATCCACCACACCAAAGAGCTTCTTCAAGTCCTCAATTTGAGCAAAGGAAAATGGAATTTTTGATGCCAGAGTTCGCGGCAAGAATGATTTATATGACATTTTGTCCCTTAGATCAGGGATGGGCATGAGACCCCCTTCTTTCACCATTGATTCCCGAAAATATGGCAATCCCCCTTGGCTGGCAACCGACAAGGGTATTTCATTTGGAAGCTCATATGTCAATTTGTTATTATTCCACTTTGACATTGCTCGTAGAGTTGTATTGCTTGTTGTCTTCTTCACCAATGCATTTGCAGAACAAGCAACATTAGCTTGCATACAAAATGAAGGAAGGTGGGAAGCTAATTCATTTTCCTTCATTAGTTTCATAAACAATGTTGCCTGATGGGGGCTCAATGGAGAAGCCTTTGCAGCTAACCAATGTGGTGGATGTGGAAGACCAATATGTTCTTTCCAGTAGAGTGAGAAGGTATTTTCAGCTTGAGAACCCTGTCATTTCATGGGGAAAAAAAAAACATAACAACCAAATAAGAATGATAAAGCATAAAATAGTAGCAAGCATGACGAAGTTGAAATGAATGGATAATGGAAAAGCATCATTTTTTTTACACTGAAGTATGCTACTATTAGAATGCCAAGCAACATGCGATGCATCATGGCTGAACTGAAAAGAGAATGGAATGAGTTGGGTATGTGCCTTGGTGAGAAGAAGTTGGGTTTGTTGGATAGAGAGTGGTGTTTGAACTTATATAGAGTAAGATTTTTGCAGTACCAACAAATAAAAAAGGGTGGAAAGTTTTTGTCAATTGTGTAATTACTCATATCCAATATTTTTACAATAATATGTGTTACTGGTAGAAGGCCAACATGGGATGCATCATGGTGGAACTGACAAAAGAGAATGGAATGAGTTGGGTCTGTGCTTTGGCAGGAAGGAATTGGGTTTGTTGGATGGAGGGTTGTTTGAATTTTGTAGGACCAGCAAATAAAAAAAAAAAAAGAGAAAAGTTTGTGTCAGTCGTCTAAATGGCTAAATGTATTTAGTAATTTTCTAATTCCCCCTACCGCCCCGCCCCGCCCCCGAAAAAATAAAAAAATGAAATAAAAAATAAAAAATAAAATAAAAAATAAAAAATGAAAAACTTCTCTTTTATGATTACCATTAAAACAAACTTCCAACTGCCCTTCAACCAAACTTCTAAATAACCATTACAATCGATGGTCATTCTCCTGAATCCAGTTTTTTGTTATCTGGCTAGATCTTGGTCTAAGAAAACTGGATTCAGGAGAATGACCCAACTCATAATTGAGGGATAATTGTTATTTAAAAATTTGAGGGTTGAAGTGCAGTTGGATGCCAACCAGTTTAAAACAGTTTATATATTGTGAAGGAGCCTAAACATTTTTCAAAGAAATGCTGCAAGAACTTAAATCGTTATTGTTATACAATCCCTTCTATTGGCATTTTCACATCTAGTTTAATTCAATAGGGACCTTAAACTCTACCTGCCCACAAATGTGGGTCTCATACTCTCACCTGATTTGCCACATGGCAGATATTTGATATAAAGGAAATAATTTCTCGATTAGATCTTAAGTTTTGCGGACTTGATCTCCACGCAATTATCCATCTATTTGCTAGGTTTTAGCAGTCGGCTTTTTCCCTTGTGGAGATTCAATATCATAAAAATTGGTTGACAACTCAAATTTGATAGACTTGGGGCGATTATTGAAAATGCAAAGGTGAAACCCTATCATGCATGGGCCATGCATAGGAGTCCTCTAAGTGAATTTATCAAAAACTGTTAAAAAAAAAAATCTTTACATTAAGGGCAATTGGGTGTAAACCATTGGACACTTGTTTTTTGTATGCCCTGTCATTTTTATTTTTTAGGCGACTGGTAAGCCTCACTATACAAATAGGGTAAGGTCAAGTAATAGCTTTACAAGCCTCACCCTCTTATAAGGTCCCTAACTATCGGAGCCAACAAATTATTAAATTCACTTTTACAATTACACCCACTAAACACAATATTGAATAGCACATACAATCCATATTGTTCTGAACTCAACAAGTATTTCTTGCCCAAAAAAGTAATTGAAAATGAAAACAGGGAAAATCCATTCAACAAAAGGGACCCAAACCTTCCACTTTAAAAGATTATAGATCACTTAAATTCTTCTAAAACTCCTAACATACCCCTCAAAAAAAAAAATATATATATATATATATATATT
>NW_024870586.1:235910-247233 GCF_013358625.1 Macadamia integrifolia
TTTTTTTTTTTTTTACCAAAAAATGATGTCATTAAGTGCTATTTAATTAAGAGATTTTATTTATTTATTTATTTTTATTTTTTGTAAAGAACCTCAGCCATGTGTTTTTTTGAGGTCCGGATAACCTCCCACATGGTTGGCTATAGGAATAATTCAACTTGCCACTCTAGGAATCAATTTTGAGACTTTTGGTTCTGAATGCATAACCATGTAAGGAAAACTTTGTGAGGAGGGGAAGCTTGAAAAATTAATCATAATAAGAACCGGTAAAGAACAATTTAGGCATAAAAAAGATAACATGTTTGCTATAAATCAAAATCAAGGTGTCTGTTATAACTACATACAAATTTTCTGTTATAGAAGCTTTATGGTTGAAAAAAATTTGATTGGCGGTCTTTGGAGGGTGTCTCTATATTGGTACTGAGCTTTACTTTATGGACAGGTGTATGACATTTTGAGCATATCGATATTTAGAAAATGGTATATGGTTGGCCATATTCAAATTTTACTCATATTCAAGCATATGCCCTCCCACGTATTGACATATATATACTAGTATTTTATAGTGTCTATTTCCCCTTTCTTTTTTTTTCTTTTTTTAAACCATTTTTCACTAAATTGTTAAAGATGTATTTGTCATTTGGCCAACTACAATATTTTGGCAAAAACTTGACATGAGAGCAGCAAACTTTGGGCTCTACTTATCGATAAAATTTCTGATGTACCAAATTTACCATGTGTTAGATATTTGTGATGGTCTAAACATATCACTAGACTACTAAAACTTCTCCCACAATTTTTGTAAACATGAATGAAGCCTTCAGCTTCTTTTCTATCTCCCAATAGTACTTTAACTCAATGCGACTGCCAAATTAGATGAATACAATCTCAATATCCATTCCACTATCTTCTCCCAACAAAATTTTCTTACTCAAAGTGGCAATGCACCTCACTATAATTCGGCATGCTTATATCTAAACATTTAAAAGCCACTCATTTGGCCTTCTCAAAAACTATGTGCATCTTAGAGTATTTTTTTCGCTAAAATTTTATTTCATAAGAAGACATAAAAGAAGTAAATTACAACCCAACAACCAATCCAACAATAAAAAAGAACCAATAGCCTCCCTATCCTCCCACCTTCGGCATTGCCATCAGCAGGAGAAAGGGAAAACTCTAAGGGAATCTATAATTTGGTCTTCCCTCGGCATCTCTAGCAAGAAAATCCCCTATGTGAGGAGGCAATATCACATCAACTCCTGAAATACCACTCTTAGCCGCATCTCTTGCCAAGAAATCTGCCACTGAATTCCCCTCTCTGTAATTGTGAGAAATTTTCCAAGAAATTCTTCTCATGTAAGGCTGGAGATATATCCACCTTTGCAAAGCAAACCAAGGAATCTTCCTTTGCTGAATTAAAACCACAACAGCACTCGAGTCTGACTCAATCCACAAATGTTGAATGTCCATGTCCTTGGCTCGCATCAAACCCTCCATCAGCCCCTCTACTTCAGCCTCAAGTACCCCTGTCACTCCCATATATTTTTTATATGAACATATCACTTTACCAAGATGATCACGAAAAATTCCTCCCGCTCCAGCGTGCCCAGGATTTCCCAAAGAGCTCCCATCAAAATTTAATTTGATCCAATTAATGGGGGGTTTGCACCAATAAACCTCCAAAATGTGACGACGATTATCTTTTTGGATAGATAATCCCAGACGTTTGCAACACTCAAGGTCTACCAAGGAGTTAACTCCCTTTGCTATAGGAGCATTTCTTCTTATTTCTTCAATCACCATAAGTGAGGTATATNGGGAGGGTAACAACCAAATAAGAATGATAAAACATTAACAAGCATTAATCAAGTTGAAATGAATGGATAACAGAAAAACACCATTATTTTTACCTTGATGAATGCTACTATCAAAAGGCCAAGCAACATGGGATGCATCATGGTGGAACTAGAAAGAGATTGCAATGAGTTACGTTTGTTCAACAGAGAGGGGTGTTTGAATTTATATATGGGAGAAGATTGGGCATACTGCCAGCTTTAGTAAACTAGTAGTATGCACCAATCATAGGATTGAACACAAGAGGGAAGGGGGTCTTCTCCAATGGGGGAGGGGAGAGAGGATGACATATGCTGGCATCTTGGCAACGTGCCTTATATGTATAGAAGAAAATTTTTGTAATACCAACAAATAAAAAAAGGAGAAATTTTTTTTTGTCAGTCTTCTAAATGGCTAAATTATTATGTAATTTCATAATTTTCATTGTTTTTTACACTAATGTATATTATTATTGGAAAGCCAATCAACATAAGATGCATCATGGTGGAACTGAAAAAGAGAATGGAATGAGTTGGGTCTGTGCCTTGGTGTAAAAAGTTAGCATTGTTAGATGGAGAGGGGTGTTTGAAATTATATAAAGGAAAACTTTTATAGTACCAAAAAATGAAAAAGGAGAAAAGTCTTTGTCAGTCCTCTAAATGGCTAAATAAATTTTATAATTTCCCAATTTCCGTTGTGCGAAATAGACTTCGCTTATGTCAACTATAAAAGCAAACTTCCAACTGCCCTTTAATTTTGGGTCATTCTCTTTAATTCAGTTTTCTTATTTTCTTTTCTTTTCTGGCTTGGCCTTTGTGTAAGATCGTTTTAGCCAAGTTCTGCAAATGTAAAAGTGATCAACATCCTCAGTTTTACATCTCAGGGAATACCCCCTAAGCTAAGGACACCAGTTATTAGAAAACACAAATTTTTATATTATTGAGGAGCTTAATTAACAATTGAGTCAAAGAAAAATCTATCCTTTAAATCCACCATGAAAGAATTCCAATGATTTTTTTTTTTACATGGAACTATGATGTGGGAATTCCAACTGTTGCGTAATGGAGTACAGTTTCGATCAGTCGCTTGTCAAATTTGAAAGTAAATTGAATTTTGCAACCCTTTTTATTGGCATTTTCACATTTGGTTTTAACTACCATATTATCAAATCCAATAGATCTCAAACATTAAATTTCAGTAGGGGACCTTAACCCCTACTTGCCCACAAATGTGAGTCTCACCTAATTTGATGCAAGAAAGATATTTGACGATGAATGAAACTATTTACAAGGGACCTCAGTTGGAACTTAAATTTTGTGAAAAATCATCCATCCATTTTCTAGGTTTTAGCCTAATTTACTTTTTCCCCATGGAGATACAATGTCATAAAAATTGATTGATAACTCAACTTCGACAGACATGGGGCGATCAGTGAAAATGCAAAAGTAGAAACCTATCATGATGCGCCATGCACCATGTATAAGAGATGAAGCATGAAATTTGATATTTTTCATGTATCTAATCTGAAGTGGGACCTTCATATCCAAACATTCGCTATCAATAGAGGAGTCCTCCATGTGGTAGTTCTTAAATGGATTTGACCGAAAGCCATAAAATATTCTTTACAATAAGGACAATCAGTATAAACCCATTGGGGACTTGTTTTTGTATGACCTGTCCAAAAAAATTTGTGACTGGTAGGCCTCACTGTTCAAATAGGGTAATGACCTTACTCTTTCCAAGGCATCTCAACTCTCTGTTAAATTCTACCTATAATGAAATTCACATTTTCCTTCAACTACTAGAGTAGAGCCCCTATATACCCAATAAAAGGCTTACATTGTCTAATAATGTTTCTAAGGAAGACATAGATAAAACCAAATTATTGAATACACTTTTACAATTATACTTACTAAAATAATACTGAATGACATATACAATCCAAAATGTTGTAAACTCAACTAGTATTTCCCGTCCAAAAAGGTAATTGCAAATGAAAACAACAAAAACATGTTCAACAAAAGGGATCCAAACCTTCCACTTTGAGAGGTTATAGATAATTTAATTCTTCTAACATTCCTAACTTACCTGAAAATGGGATTTTAGATTTTTTTTTTTTTTTTTAACAGAAAAGCACTTCAATCTAAAAGTTTCTGTCATGAAGTACTATCTAATTAAGAAAAAATTTGTTTGTGAAGAATCAAAACCATGTGTTTTTGAGGTCAGGATAACCTCCACATGGTTGGCTGTAGGAACAATTTAATTGCCACTCTAGAAACCAATTTTGAAACATTCAATTTAGAATGCATGACCATGGAAGGAATACTTTACGAGGTAGGGAAGCTCAGAAATTTAATCATAGTAATAATTGGTAAGAAAAATTTAGGCATAAAAAAGATAACATGTTTGCTATAACTAAATTAAGAAATATCTGAAGTAGCAACATGCAAAATTTTTATTTTAGAAACTTTATGTAGGGAATTTTTTATATTGGCAGTCTATCGAGGGTTAGCCACATGTCATTTTTTAGACTTAGATTCAAGCATATTCCCTTCATGTGATAGACATATTTACTTGTATCTTATTTATTTATTTTTTTAAATCATTTTCACTAGATTTTTAAAGATTCATTTTGCCATTTGGCCAATTACATTTAGGCTACAACTTCACATGTGAGCATGAGACTTTGGGATCTACTTGTCTACATAATTTGACCTCTATCCAATGTATCATTGGTAGAAATTTGTGGTGGTCTAAAAGATATATACGTCCAGATTACTAAAACTTCTCCCACAATTTTGTAGACATGTATGAAGAAAAATACTTTTTCCCTCTTATCTTCTTTTCTCTCCCTTGCTACTTCAACCCAATGCCATTGCCAGATCATTTGAATACATGCAGCCTTAATATCCACTTCACTGTCTTCTCCCACCAAAATTTTTTCATACTCAAAATAGCAAGGCACCTCACTATGGTTCAACATTCATTTGTCTAAACATTTAAAAGTCACTAATTTTGACTTTTCAAAAACTAGGAACTACATCTTAGAGTATACTCCTTAACAAGCTTTGCAAATGATGAAGACTTGATCTTTAGTAAATTTGCTGGGGAATCGTATTCCACTATAAGTCCTGCTCAAAACAATAAAACATGTCAATCTAACTACGCAAGCTCCAGAGAATGATGAGAAGATTACAAACTCAAATGAACACATTTGATTGCAGTGTATTAATTACTAGATACTAACCATTGTCAAGAAGGAGTACCATATCGACATCAAGAATTGATGTTAATCTATGTGCAATTGTGATGACAGTAGACTCTGAGAATTGTTGCTTTAGCGTTTGTTGAATTAGATAGTCTGTCATAGTATCCACTGATGCAGTAGCTTCGTCGAGAACTAACACTTTGCTTCTTTTGAGTAATACCCGCCCTAAACAGACTAGCTGCCGTTGACCCATGCTCCAATTCTCTCCATTCTCAGTCACTGTGACAACCACCATATTAAAATGTTTTCTTTATCTAGGACCTTATTTTAATTAACTTTCTTCCTCTACCTTTTGTTAGAAAAGGGGTTAGGGGTTGGGTTGTTACTAGAAGTTAAATATATCATAAAATAAGAATTTTGAAAGACAATGCATGCATTTGCGTCGATAAATTGATGTTTAGAAATTTTGATATATAGTGAATAAAATAAGAAACCAACCTACAGAATCAAGAGTCACTTCCTTCTTTCTAAATTCACCACCAAGCTGGCATCTATCTAATGCCTAAGACAAAAAAAAAATCAAGCCCATGTCAAATTGCCATATTTTTTAATCATTCAAGATGCCATAACATTAACCATTAAAGATGAGCTAAGTAAAAAATGAAATGAACAATCAAGAGGTTTAAAGTGGAAATGGAAAAACAAAGCAATGGAATCAATGCACCTCCCAAGTTCCAACTAAGAAAATATCTTAAGCCAGACTTATCCCAAAGATGGTCCAATGCATCCAATGAAAGGATTCTAATATCTCATACTAAAAAATTAAAAATTGAAGAAAAAAAAATGAAAAATAGAATGACTACAAGAAAGGAGTTTGTAGAGATACATGTCCCAAATAGTCAATTGTGATGTGTTTATTTTGTGTATCATCAATGAGCAGAAGATATTTTCATCATATGTTTCTCATTGATTAAAGATTATTCATTAAATAAGAAAAACCAACCTCCCAAATCTGTTCATCAGTGTATTCTTCAAGCGGGTCAAGATTGCTTCTTAAAGTCCCCTCAAACATTGTGGGGTCTTGTGGGATGATGCTCAATCTTGACCGCAAGTCATGAAGGCCAATTTTGGAGATGTTGACATCATCTATCCAAATCTGACCAGCTGTAGGTTCAAACATGCGGAAGAGAGCTTGCACAAGTGTTGATTTACCACTTCCAGTACGTCCAACGATACCAATCTTCATCCCTCCAGGAAAAGTGCATGTAAGACCTCGTAAGACAAGAGGAAGGTTTGGTGCATATCGGACCTATATACATATTTAATAATCAAATAATTAAACTTAGCGGAATTCTCTAAGAGCTTGAACTGTCTAACAATATTAGGGTTCAGAAATCTATTCCATAAAACAAAGAATTAGTAAGGAGATCGATAAATATTTGGGAATCTAAATTGTGGGTAACCTGCAGATCAACGATATCAACCTTCCCTTGCAATGGCCATTCACAACTAGGCCTATTTTCTTCTACCAACAAAGGGGGTTCACTAGGGATGCATGTATACTGCAGTATTCTTTCAACGGATATGATTTTGTTCTCAAGATTGCTCAGATCCCATATGATTGCATGCATACTGAAATTGAGCCCATACGTAATTGCTAAACCCAAAACACCTTCAAGAGAGAAAATAAAATAAGTTCAAAATCATGCTTTCATGCAATTATTGATAGATGCCCTAAAAGATGGTTTATAAAACATCAAGTTCAACATTTTACCTGGACTAAGTACTCCCTTCGGCACTAAAATCAAGAAAATCAAAGACACAACATATGTGATTGACGCCAACATATCCATACGGAAGCATAACCACTCCATTGCACCAGAGAAATGGAATTTGGGTCGAGAATACTCATCCACCAACTTGAGGTTTATATCCATAAACCTATCTTCTTGATTGAAGCATCTGATTGTAGTTGAACCTAAACTAGATTCAGAAAAATGTTGTATAATTGGAGCCTGACATACTCCGGTTAGCCGTGATAGTTCTTGTGCCGTAGATACATAGTATTGCTACAAGACAAGGTTCATGAGAAAATAATAATAAATTCAATGCAATGTAGAAATTAGGGAGAAAATGTTATATATATATATATGTATATATATTTTAATGAGTGATTTCTTAATGTGATATTAACATTTAGATGGTTCGTAGTGATACCATCATCATGAATGAAACTGCAGAAAAATATTTCATTCAATTTTATTTAATTTCGATTATTTTGTTTTGGATGGTTTCATTTATTTATTTATAATTATAGATTTTACATGTTTGTTGTCTATGGTAAAAATTTTCTATCCACAAATTCTTAAGTTTATTGAACATAAACATAATAGTGCCCAAAATTTTGTGGTATATGTTTTCTTTTTTCTTTTAATAAAATATTTTCATAGAATATCAAATTTATATTCAACTAATAACCCTATGTCCACATCCAATTTTTTCACAAAAATAAATTTGCTACTGATGGACTTAACAATATAACCTTATTCATTATCACTTAAAGCACATGAATATACAATTTATCACAGAAAAGTAATGTAGTGCAACCAAGGTACTTCACTTAGGCTAAGTGTAATATTTTTGTAGGCTTAAAATAAACTATAGTCCACACAATTCTCTTAGAAAAGAAAGAGATATGTGAATGAAAGATGAAGAAGATGAAGAAAAATAGAAATGAAGGAAGAAGAAGACTTTCCCATTGAAAATTATTAATTAATTAATAGCACCGAATCAATTCCTAGGAAGTCCACTTAGATAGGCTTTTTTTGATTGCCCATTATCTAAGACATGGCAGTTTTATTGGGGCTCAAATTTTGTTGTTGTGGATTATCCAATCACCACCTATATATCCATCTATCAATTTGAGTCCTAAGTAATTGAAACATTAAAAATACAGTGGCACAAAGTAGTATAAACATGGTGGATCATAAGATTGAGATTTGTCCAACAATTGACACAAGCCCAATCCACCGATATGTGATCACCTTAGTTTTTTTACCCTTAGTTTGTATTGATTTACCGACGTGTGATCACCTATGACCAATACCTATCTGATACTAGCAATTCTCTTGATACCGATCCAATCCCTTGAACCGTGCATGAAATTGTTTTTCAGGATCATCGATTCAATATGCAATGTTGATAGATTTTCAATATAGACCGATACTTCTCCTCTCCTTGTAACTATGATTTGGATGAGTCTAGAAGAAGATTTTGGTTTGTATTGGAAGCGAAATATTTTATATATACCCCTCTTCTTCCAAGGGTGTTGTTGTTAATGGTCTTAAGATTACCAAAGGCTCTGTCATGGAGTTATCAATTGGCAATGAGATCTCTCTTACATTTAGAGAGAAAAACAAAGCAAACTAAAGAAGGGAACAAGAAAATAGAAGTTGTCTCACAAATTGTCGTGAAATTGCACCGTTAGACCCTCCATCATAGGTTCATATCATTGTATGGGGTAGGAAAAATATGTGACTGCAAAGTCTTGTCACCTTCCCGGTTACAAACTGATGGATCCTTTAAAATCGTTTATCATATTTATCATTTTAAAATGTATAGACATTATTCTCAGTTCTCACAATTATTAGCTGATTGTTATTTAGCTTGTGTAAAATGAGAACTTGTTACTAGTTTGTTTGTTGTACGTTTATGCTAAATATTATTATCTTATTTTAGTTTGGGCTTCAATTAATGGAGCAACCAACAAAACTTGTAGTTCATATTATATTTTTGTCTATGCATATTAAAATATTTTATGCATATCAAAACTTTAGGTGCATTCACTTTGATAACATTGGTCTTATTTGGTCCTTTGTTCTCAAAATTTTGGTTGGTGAAAGACTATAACTTTGCATTATTTTTACATGATAATGTGTGATAAAATAGATCTGCTAAGTATGTTTTCGATAAATTCAAAAAGAATATTAAGTTTTAAATCAACACTTCCACACCACAGAATATATGTATCCACAACTAAATCAAATTTTATATGAGCTAAGAAAATTCAGAATTTACTTATTAAAAAAAGTTCAATCCAACTTGTATTATAACAATTAATCATGGCAAAATATGGTTGAACTTGATTTTTAATTCTAATCAGGAAATGGCTATAGAATTACCTGGTACCATATGCATATCACAGTCATCGGAATAAAAACTATTAACATTTTCCAAGCAACATGTGACATTACTGCAAGAGTTCCCAAGAAATCTATAATTGAGATAAGAAGTTCTTCAATTTTATGTGGAATAGTGGTATCAATAGCACTTTGATCTATGGATACCTGCATACAAAAGTAGATTCTTTTTAAAATTAATATTAAATCAACATTTATGGTGATTAAGTAAAATCATTTTGATCCTAAGAGTAATTAAAAAAATTTACTAACCCGGTTTAAAATCCTTCCGCTTGGAGTAGAATCAAAAAATGATAGGGGGGCACGGAAAATGCAAAAATGCATTTTGTTGAAGAACATAGTGGCTGTCTTATATCCAATAGTTACAATTAAGGTGGACCTTATAAGTACACAAAGAGAACATCCAATGGTCAAGGCAACATAAACAAAGATGAGAGTGGATCCTCTAATATAAGGTATGGCATCCTTTGAAATAGGAGTAGCTAAAACCACCCAATAACTACTGACTATTAGGAGAAACTCATAAAGAATTTGTACCAGCAATATCAATGGAAAAAAAGCCCCTTTATATGCAGCAGTAACATACTTCCAATATACTAAAAAATTAACTACACCCTTTTCTCTCTTTTCTTCTTCGACAAGTTGCCCTTTTGGCTCAACACATTTTTCTATTTTATCAATTGCGGTTTCCGTTTCCTCATCTTCTTGAATATATTTCTCACCACACATTATATTTCCTTCTTCCCCACCATTAATTAAATTATCCAAAACAACCTCACATTTAACCGAATTAAGTTTTGCCAAAGATTTCTTATGTTCATCCACTACCTCCATAAAGTCAATTCCTGAATTAAAAATTTCTTTGTAATTTCCTGCTTGGGTAATCCTTCCATTTTTCATAACCTGTCATACAAGATAAAGTAAATAATCACTCCTAACCTAGATTAATGACTTGAAGTTCATGAAAGAAAGATAAGACATTCTCACCAGGATAAGATCAGCCGAATATAAAAACTCTACTTGGTGAGTCACATAAATTACCGTTTTTGAACCCAAAATTCCTAGCAAACACTCCTGCCATAAAAGTTTAAGTGTTCACATTTAGGCATTGTAAAGAAATTGCAATCTAAAGATCCAAATAGTTATACATAATAACGCCATTTACTTTTCATAAATACAAGTAACATCAATTCACAGGTTTTATGCAAGAACATGCATCACTCAATTTTATATGTTTGTATGTCATTCGTTTAAACATCTATAATTTCATTCGTCTTAGATCAAGTTTAGATCAAACTTAGTTTTTTATGGTCAAAATTGTGATGCAAATATTAGATGAATAGCTTCAAACCAATTTACTGAGGAAAGCTTTAGAAGTTGAGGTCAAAGAGAAACTACCTTAAATATATGAGTTCCGGTGTGAGCATCCAGAGCACTAAAAGGATCATCAAGTAGATAAATATCAGTATCATGATACAAAGCACGTGCAATCTGGATCCTTTGCTTCTGCCCACCACTCAAATTGATACCTCTCTCCCCTATGATAGTCTGGTCTCCAAAAGCAAATATTTCTAGGTCCTTCTTCAACGAACATGCTTCAAGGATCCTCTCATACCTTTCCTTGTCCATCTCCTTACCAAACAATATATTGTCTACTATTTTTCCACTCTGTATCCAAGGTGATTGTGCAACATAAGCCTTCGTTCCATTCAATTCAATGGTTCCAGATACCTTTGGCACTTCTCCTAATATGCATGAAAGTAGGCTTGACTTTCCTGACCCAACAGACCCACAAATAGCCACTCTCATGCCACGATACACTCGAAAATTAAGATCTTTTAATGTGAGATCAGGAGAATGAAGGTCCCAAGAGAAATTCCCATCGACTATCTCAATTGTAATATTGACATCATCTTCCGAAAGTTTTTGTACTATATACAAATGAAGGTAGTCGAGACAGAGAAATGAAGCTATTCTATCAAGGGAAACTTTAGTCTGAACCACCATGGAGATTGTGTCTGGGAGATTATAAATAGGCGATTGTAATAAATCAAATATTGCAATTGCAGATAGAATCTTTCCT
>NW_024870587.1:0-101559 GCF_013358625.1 Macadamia integrifolia
CATCAGTAGCTACACCCAAAATGTATTCTCTAACACTCCCACATCCATCATACCTTGTATTCATTAGCCTGGTCATCAATGTGGTTTTCTCAGCTTTCTTGTTGTGTTGAAATCTACCTTTAATAGCATCCAGGAATTCTTTTGCAGTGTCTTTGATCTCTATGTTCCCACGTATAATTTCAGGAACTGCCCTTTTTAAAACCAGTATGCACTTTCTGTTTGCTTCAGTCCATTTCTTAAACTTGGTCCTTTCAGCACTTCTGCTCGAGTCTGTGAGAGGCTCAGGTTTAGGCTCCCTAAGTGCCAAGTCTAAGTCAGGAAGACCTAAATGCAATTCTAATTCTTCCACCCACTTTTGATAGTTGTACCAGTGAGCATTGGGATGGAAGACACATAACTTGAGGGAATGGCCATCTTACTACAGCAGTAACAAGAACACAATACATGCCAAATATCAAAATATAAATCATAATATAAAAGCATGTAATACTATCAATATATTTTAAATAAGAGTTACAACTAAAAATGTATCCCTATCCTTTGGGACAGGAATTAGCTGATGCTCTTATATTCTTCTTTTAACTGTGAAAACAACATTAATTTCGGAATTCAATCACCTTTGGGCAAAAGAACTCCAAATTTAATGTCCCTTTCTGAAATGTGGATAATTATCCTCAAACCTTGATGACATAACCTTTGGGAAAGTATCATCTTTACTGTTGGAGAAGATACAATCGAACTGAATGTACCACTTTGGTGGGTTTCACTCAGTTCTATCATATCTTTCCCATTGGAGATGTATATCTTTATGTTCAAAACATACATATAAATGTCACTAGGACAACAATAACCATACAAGAGTCACAACCGCAACTACATTCCTATCCTTTGGGCTAAGAATGCACTGGTCCTCTTGTAAATTTATATTTACTGTGAAAAGAACAATAACTTTTGAAATCCCCTCACCTTTGGGCTTAGGAACCTCTAGGTTACTGTCATTTTCTTAACCTTTGGTGACATCACCTTTGGGCAAATGTCACCTACATTGTTTCCCTGTGGAAAATCATGAAATAATAAGATGTACCACTTTGGTGGATTCCACCTCATCATTTCATGGTTTCCTAAAGCAAAATTACTTTGCAACTAAGAATGAGCGGAAGCTTACACCCTTTTCCATATTAATATATCTCAATTTAAAAAAAAACTTCTCAATTTCATGGCAACCAATAACATATATATTTTTCAAAGCATTGATTTCTGCCATTTTGTTTCAATGATTGAAACTAAATACAACATAAAATTTCAAATAAACATGTCATATTAAAAAAAAAATTAGATCATTAAATGTGGCCAGAAACAAGGAATCCAACGCAAAAAACAGATTTCAATTTGGCCTTAAAACGAACCTTTAAATGAAATTTAAAGTAGTTTAAATAAAAACGCCCTTTTGTTTCAATGATTGAAACTAAATACAACATAAAATTTCAAATAAATATGTCATATTAAAAATTAAATCATTAAATGTGGCCCGAAACAAGGAATCCAACGCAAAAAACAGATTCCAATTTGGCCTTAAAACGAACCTTTAAATGAAATTTAAAGTAGTTTAAATAAAAACCCAAAATGAACAAAAACCAAACAAGTCTTTTTTTTTTTAAATCAATCAAGACCAACCGGTTCGGCCATATGAATTCCGGGTCAAATTCGGGTCAATTGGTCAACGACCCGGTCAACCTTTGACCGAGTCAAATAGTACATATGAGTTGACCCACTGTGTCACCGGTTCGAATCGGTAGGGTTTTCGAGTTGAACCGGCGATGCCTCGCCGCCGTTTTTTTTTTTTGAATTTTTTTTCTCTCTCCTCCGGCAGCCGGTTTCCGGCGGCGCGTGCCGGCGCGTCCGGAGGTTTCCGGTGACGTGCGGCATACCGCCGCGACCGTCTTCTCGTGATCTACAACTTTCGTGAAGAAAGTTTTTCCATACAGGATTTTTAAGTGATGGTAAAATTACGATTTTTATGATTTTCATGATTTTTAATCAAATCAGGTTTTAAGTAATAATCAAAATCTTCATGTACAAGAAAAATTCAATCGATTCTTGTCCCATGTGGTCTGCTCTGATACCAATTGTTAGAACTCCCTATGGGTTTGAGATTGAAACCCTATGGAGGAAACCACACAGGAAAAACAAGAACACGAATCTAATAAAATTATGGAGGATCGATTTGTACCTTTCACCTAGTATGCTGAAGATGATTGATGTTGGTTACTCCCACTTTCGCTCTATTGGCTTGGCTATGGATCTTCTACAACCCCTTAAACCTCCTTGGTTCTCTCACTTTAGTGGTAAAGTGGGGAAGAGTGAATAATGGTTGTAGGGACCCAAAACCTAGTATTTATAATACTGTCCTGCACTCAAAACCCTAAACCACAATGGGTTGAGCCAGCATATCCCTAAGCTTGAGAGTGGACCGAACCGGTTCATGCAATTTGACTCTCACCCATTTAATCAACCCGAATAATTAATTTAGCCCATAAATCCAACAGCAATTTCTGTGATCTTGCTTCTTGGGTGCATTCTGTGAAACCAAAATCCATGTAGGCAAACCACAATAGTTATTATCTTTTTATGAGGGAAAAGAAAAAACCTACAGAAGTTATTATTAATCATGATAACAGTGGACCAACCAGCTTCTTTGAGTTATCTCACATATAATGATAGGGTGGGTAATAGTGGGTTGATGAAGATGGTCATATAAAGAGGGGAGGATGCACTATATGTTCTTCCCCAATTATAAGTAGGAAGGGGATCATTGGCAGGCTGCATGGTCTCTGCACCAGTGCAGGGGCAATGGAAACGCAAGGGAGTATACAGGTGTATGACAGTCATTTCACCCTTCCTGTTTCTGGTGCACCTACAGTACATAGAAATTACTGGAAATCATTAGGGGCCAATAAGATTCTACTTCAGAATGACAAAAAGTTTATAATGGGTCCACATTCACAATCCTTCAATCAATAATATCTTCCAAAAGAAAATTTTAAACTTGGAGTGAATTTTCAATTTCCATAGGGCCTTCCATGCAAAACAGACAGTGATGTTGATCTCCAACAAGATGTGAATATCTAACTAAATGGACAACTGCAACCTTGGTAATCAGAGTACCTTTTCTGCTGGAAGGACAAAACCAGAAATCCTGAAATGAATTCCAACTGTGAGGGATCTTTAACATCTGCTTTGCAATACTATGAGGAAAAATTGAATGTACTGGGTTGTTGGTTCCAAATGCTATTAGAAACAAGTTCAGAAACCTTGAAGAAATGATGGGTGGAGGGATTGAGGCAGGCATACTGAATCCTAGTTGCTTAAAAAATGAGAGAACATATTTGATGCTATTCCAGATCCAAGAACCATTTTTCAGATGTAATCTCAGGTTGAGGAGGGAAATATTCCCAAAAAAATTTGGCTTTTTTCACTAGAAGATCAGATTTATTTGAATGAAAATAAAAAAATCAATGTACAAAGCGAGAAAAAAAGGACAAAAACAAAAACACAACCTGCAATAGGACAGATCCCACCTTCGGCAATGCCATCAGCAGGAACTCACCCCCGCTCTTTTATAATTCTAAATCTTGGTCTTGAATAAGCACCTGTCGCCAGCTCTGCATTGCTGTGAGAAGGAAGACGAACCATCATTCCTGGTATACCTGTTTTTGCCCAAAAATATTTGGCTTTCAACTCAGGCATAACTTCAGAATTTGGTTCCGATTCGACAACTGTAGAATGCCTGGTCGAAGGTACAGTATGGTAGGTAGCAGGCGTGTTCGTTTTGGCTCTCGAGCAAGAACAAGAAATGAGAAATAGGCGATGCACCATCCTTGCTGCTATGTATGTTGTCCTTGACAGATTCATCCAATTGAACCAAAAAGCTCTATTCTGAATTAAACTATGATGGGTACCAAGCCTATAGATTTCAGCCTAGAAATTGTACTTCAAGAAATAATGGTTACCTCTCTGTCTGAAACTTCTTTCCCTTTCCCAAAAGCAGTATTGATAGAGTTCAATTGACCACACAATCTATAAGGGAAAAGAAAACAACTCATCATATATGTTGGGATAGAGTTAAGAACAGACTTGATTAGGACTGAACAACCTACTTGGGATAACAAGTTTGCTCTCCAATTCGACAATCCAGTCTTAACTCTATCAAACAATGCATTGGAGAGCAAGACTTTTGGCTCTAGGAATAAACTGAGGGGTACTTAAAACATATGGAATCTTTACTCATTTCTTTTACTCCCAAAGCCCTACAACTTTAAGAAAGAATACTAGTAGAGGTACTTTTAAAGTTGGGACAACACTTACAGAAATTTCACACCTCCAATGCCCGTGCACTGCATAAGCTTGCTGTGTTATGGTAGTAGGCAGTGTAGTGAGCATCTTGATGAAGGTGAGTTGGCCAGCCCAAAGCTTTTGGGCTCAAGGGAAGACTATTGTGGAAGAGCAGAGCTAAAACTTCGCTAAATTTTTTGTTAATACAATCGATTTGATATCAATACTAAAACCTAATTGCTCTGACTCGTGGTGGGATTTTGAAAAAGGGTAACTACTCTCCCATTGTAGAGAGTTAACTGAATATTTGTTAGTTAAAATTGTGTTGAAAACACAAATAAATTGGCACCCTTTTTCTTGGCATTTTAAATGTGAACCCCCATACAATCTCCAAAGAGACGTCAAAACACTCATACTGCTTGGCCTTCGCGTTTTTCTGAGAACACAAAAAACAGAATCGAAATTACACTCTTGCCCCCTTTTAAAAATCGCTATTTTGGCTGGTTTCTCTTCTATCTTCGCCAAAGCAGGGATAGAAGCGGCAACCTTCGAATGATGACTGCTCGACAGGACCTTGAGTCGTCGACATCAAGGTCTGATCTTGATTCATGAATGCCAAGTCACCGGTCACCCTGGCCCCTTCCCTTTCAATGACAGTTTGATAAAGCCGGAGGAAGTAAACTCTCTCTCTCTCTCTCTCTCTCTCTCTCTCTGCTTCTCGTTTTTTTTTCTCCGACGTTGATGAAAAACCTGAAATAGTTGTTATTATACTTATTATACTTCTGTTTTGTATGATAAAAGCCAAATCCTATGCCATTTGGCGAATTTAATCGCAATCATGATCAGATTTGTGAATCGATTTACTTAGCTTAGGAATTTTGAAACTCAATTCATTGAAAGCCTAATCCCTTTGAATGAGAAAACGTCAAATCCACCCCTTCTTTCTTTCCTCTTGAGTCTTCAATTCTTCTCCGTGCTCCCCAACCCATGCATTGAAGATGCTCTTGTGCGTCCTTCCATTGGTCATGTATGCTGGTATTATCTATATTAGACCTACAGAGTTCTTTCCCACTTTTACTAATTATAAACTAGCTCCTATGTTGTAGCTATCCTTTACTTACTTTTCAGGTGATGGGTGCCGAAGAAGGGGAAAGCGAAGGAGAAGCTGGGTTTTTTTGTTGTGCCCCGGCCTTTTGTATTATGTTGGTATGGCAAAGCCATTCGAGGCATAGATCTTACGTTCCAGATAATAGATGTTCAAGAGGGTTCCAAATGAATCCATTTCCGTGGAGGAGTATTATGAGGACTTACTAAGCATTGTAAATAGAGTGTAGGACTGGTTTAGGAGATCTGGGCCATTATGTCCAATATTTCAGTTGCGACTCTCTGCATTTTGATATTGTCAATCTCTCAATTGGGAACTTAGGGTGTGTGTAACACCGGTTTAGATCGATTTATTTCAATCATCTTTTAAGCTTAGTATTAGTTGAGAATCACCTTACATATATGCAAGGAACGGCTATCCCTACTAACCCAAAGGGTAACATTTCTTCTCTAAGGTATCAGATCCTGATGCCAGTCAAGAATATTCCTCTACGACACAGGGTTGTCAGAGCCCAGAGGCATGGTTTGAGTATCGGATTGGATCGGTATCAGCTTTGTCCAATCCCAATATTTTTGCGGATACGGTAGCGCTAATTCAGTACAGATCAAGGGTAGTAACTACTAAGTTAAAAAATAACGATTTTGTTTTATGACAAGTAGGGGTATTTATATCGGAAATGGATCAATCTGGATCAGGATTGGATTGTATCAACACTATCCATTGACAAGACCGATT
This sequence comes from Macadamia integrifolia, assembly GCF_013358625.1. Taxonomy (NCBI): domain Eukaryota; kingdom Viridiplantae; phylum Streptophyta; class Magnoliopsida; order Proteales; family Proteaceae; genus Macadamia; species Macadamia integrifolia. The sequence goes on from NW_024870587.1 coordinate 6,173, forward strand.
TTGACATCTTAAACCATGGTTGGAGGGGCATTGTAGAGGTCAAAACAAGACGGGCTATCATGGGTATCGACCGTGGTTCTAAGTATTGGGATCGGCTGAATCGGACGTATAGTATTGGTATTGATTGAGACCAATATCGGTACTTGATCAATCCAGATTGCTTATCAATATCGATTTAGGGGCAAAATAGTAAAAATTATGTACATTTTTATGAAAAATAAAAGAAAAAATGATGAACCTGATCCAAATTAATATTGTATCAGTATTAATGGATACCAATACCTATACCAATACCTATACATAGCTAAATCCATGGTGCCGATTGCCGATTAAGCTGCACTGATTATTATATATTTTTTTCTTGGTAACACACTTTTTACTTACTAACAACTAAAAGATCAAATTTTATTATATACACGACCTGTTTTGGTAGCTGAATATGGTAGGTGTATACAACACACAATTGAGATGAATTAACTCATTTTCCAATTCTAAAAAGCGGTTTCATGCATAGATTATTGTTATTATTATTATTATTATTATTATTATTATTATTATTATTATTATTATTATACATAATAATTATTATTATTATTATGAGTTATTTTTCCAAATGTTACATAACATGTATTCTGCTACGTGGTAGATGATATGTCCCTTCCTACAATTGGATAGAGAAAACATATTCTAGATTAGCCATGTGTAAAATTTAATCTAATATCTCCTATTGTATTAACACACATCGTATGTATATCCATGTATATGTACCATTACTCTAGACATTACTTTTGCATCCTCAAGTCTCAACCCTGTGTTGGATCAAATGGTATACATTAAAAAAATGTAAAAATAAATAGCTCAAACTCAAATTGTGATTTTTAAAAATAGAAACATCATCTTCCATTGTTACATGGATAACTTAATTATTTACATTTATACATTTCATTAAGACCAAAGAAAATAGTCTTTGTAAGGGAGGACATCCCAAATTACATCAACAAAGTAAGAACAATATCAAACGGTAGATACCTTCATGTGCACACCCTAAACCTTACTAAAAAAAAAAAAAAAAATTCTCTATGGCTGCGTTTGTTCATGGTATATATGTTGTCCCTGTTCAACCACAGACTCCAGTCCTCCATCAATGAAGTTGCTTCAGATCCTCTCTTGGCCCAACCCTGCAAACCCCCAGCTTCAGTTAAAACATAAAAAAAATTGATATAAACCCAAGGGAGTAGCACAGTTGGTGAGCAATGAACTTGGTACGAACCATAAATTCGGACGTCCTAAGTTCGACTCGCACTAGGCACACCTTGGCCCACTCACACCGGGGTGTTTAGCGCTCTTCATTGCTTTTAGTGAAAGTTAAATGGTTCTCATTCAACCCTGGTATGACTCAATCCATGTTGTTGTGGGGTTAGTATGGGCCCATGGGACTAGTGAGGCGGAAGGCTTAGATACCCGTCGTTAGCAAAAAAAAAAAAAAAATTATAGGCCTAATTTGACCTAAGTTGCACCAGGCTGTACACAATCTATCTTTTTTGCAATCTCGTCTTGGTGAGATGGATTCATCAAACCAAGATGGAGTTGGTCAACCTGAAATGCAGTTTGGTTTGGAACTTGAAACGAAAAAAATCAGATTTTAATGTACAGAGTTCAAACCAGAAGGATAAGAAGAAGAAGATGAAGAAGAAGAGAATAAAAAAACAAAAATAAAAAGTGATTAGGAGGAATATGTTGCAAGTTTTACCTCTACTATCGCTCCACCTCCGGCATTGCCATCAGCAGAAGTAGCAGACCCACTCAATAGACCCACTCTAGGAAATGCCATGAACAATGATCTTTGTGTCCAACCATCTGTAGTGTAATATCTCCAACCTACATCTGGATTGACCAACAGCATTTATCAGATATTCTAACTAATTTTCTAAAACAACTGTAAATCTAAAAACAATGAGAACAGAAGGAAGAAAAGGAAAAGAAAACAAAAATCATTCCTTTGGCACGTACCAAAATTTGCCCACCTAATAGTAGGGCACTTGTTTAATCTCTCCATTAGCTATGATAACCAAAACATGATGAAACACTGAGGATATGATGAGGTTTATATAAGAAAGCTGATAGTAAATTTACATTAAATTCTTGGATTATTTACAAATTGGTCACATTGATGAAGTACTATATATAGACAAAATCTTAGAAAATCTTTTCAATTTATTTCTTCGATTATTTATACATGAATCTGAAGTCTTGAAATCATGTTTTAAATCATGATCTGTCATTCAATTTGTTTATTGGATGGTGACAAAGACACCAAAATTGTTCCTAATAAGTTTAGTCAGATTAAGTCAATGGCATGTTAGAGAAGACGAGTGACTAGTTTCTAGGTGACAATTTACCTGTTTTAGTGAATAGGTTTCACTAGGTTGCTTTGAAATATGGACTGGGTCTCAAAACATTGCCTCTAATGTATTTGTATAATAGAAAGAAGGGATAGGAATCTTTGAGCAAGTGCCGCAGAGACACACACCAATGAAGTATGGTAAATGATAGCATGTGTTGAAGAGCCGCAAGATCATTATATGTGAAGAGGATAGAGAAAGACATAGATGTGTTAGCATTAACTACGTAGCGGCTCAAAGAACCTTTTTCCCTAAAAGGAAAAATAGAAGATAAACAAGCCATGTCGAATAAATAATTGAATTTTTTGCAATAAATGTTGAGAAGTTAATTGCCAGGTCTTTTCAATTAGTAGAAGATGATTAGTATGCAAGCATCGTGTGTACGTTAGCTATTACAACAACTTCATAATTAACAATACTATAAAACCTATAAAAAGCATTTCGGAGCTTTTATCATCCTTTTTTGTGAAATTATATGATTAGAGTACCTAATAATGATCACTAGATACATCATTACTGAACACTAGAAATTTTCTAGGGTAAGAAATGTTAATAATATAGGTCTTCCATGACTTATTTGTTCTAGTGCAATCTAGCTGATGAATTCATTGCATGGAATTGAAGATGTAACATATTTAATTAATGACATTGTAATAGTTTATAAATGTTCAGAAGTCCACATGTACGTAATGAAGCATATAACATAACCATGGTGAGCATCTCGCATTTCTGTGTGCATTTTGGATCCAAAGTCATTATTTTGAAGATATTTTCGGATATTCAGAATTAGGGAGAGTAATGGTTAAAAGACTACTATCATGCAAAAAGATTCTATTTTCCCCTCTATCGGTTTATTCATTGTAATGTAGTCTAGCTTATAAATTAAATGCATGGACTTAAAGATGTAACATGTCTAAATGAAAATCTTAGTTCATAAATGTTTGGAAGTCCATGTATACAAGAGAAGTAACGAAGAATTTTACGAATAATGCTAAAGCATGGTTATCACCTCACTTTGTAGGCATTTTGGATCATAAGCCATGATTTTGAAGGTAATCTAAAATATTCGAAAACATTCTAGCTGGCACAGTCGACTAATGAACTCTTCTCAAAAGAAAAAATGGTTCAACTCCATTGAAACATTACAAATGAAATATTATGATGGAAGATGTTTAAGTTGTAGTCCATAGAATCATAAGAGCAACCATTATGTTGAGCACACTTGCATGTATTGTTGTCAAATTCTGTAGTTGAGTTACATTGTGATCCTGGCACTGAGTATAACATTCATGAGTTTTGAGTTGTCTTTGATAGAAGATCAGATGAAGCTCAAGACTAATAGAGTCTATCTATGGAGTAAAATTTGCAATTCCCTAAGAATCAATTCAATCCGAGTTCAAACGAGAAAGTTACAATCTCAATGCAACTGTCGTGTATGGTACCAAAAGCTTGTTTCCGCCCAAAATGTGAATTTATAGGATTTTTGAGGTGTCCTCCACTTAAAGTTTGTAAAATCTCAAAACATAAGAAATTGGATATTTGAGTACTCTTTCCAATGACATTAGAATCAATTCAATCTGATATTGATCAGAGAATTATGATGGTTCTTGTTTCTGCCAAAAATGTGAATTTATAGGATTTTTTAGGTATCCTCCACTTGAATTTTACGAAATTTAAAAACATAATAAATTACGATATTTGAGTACTCTTTCCAATGGCATTGGAATCAAATCAATTTGACATAGATAAGAGAATTATGCTGATTTTAATAGAAGTGCACAACTTTCTAAATTAGATGATGAAAGAGAAGGCATGTAAGTCGTTTCCTTTTAAATTGGTTGTTTTTTCATAAAAGGAAAAGAGAGAGCATATAAAAATTGTAATGCTCTGGTCCTATTAACCTTACATAATATTATCTTCTTTAGCCTATGGTTAATGGGGCTGGGGTGTTACAAATGGTATCAAATGAGACATTAACAACGTGTGGGCCCACAGTGAGGATGCTATGCCGAAAGAGAAAAAGTTGTAACACCCAAGAATACGATAAGTACCAGACCCACCTAGGAGATCGGTGAGGTGTACCCACCAAGAATATGGTAAGTATTAAGGTGTTTGAGAGATTGATGAAGGTGTGTAAACTTTAGTCCCACATCACCTAGGGAGAGATTACTAAGCTAGTTAATAACATCTAGCCTCCTTAACATGGTAAAACATATTTTAAAGCCTTGAGGCCCATAGGCCAAAGAGGATAATATTGTGCAAGGTTGATGGGGTTGGGGCATTACAAATAGTATCAAAGTAGCCCCACACACAGTAGGGAGGCTGTGCCGAAAGAGAAACAATTGTGACACTCAAGAATACAACAAGTACAAGACCCACCTGGGATATTGGTGGGTGTCCCCACCAAGCATACGGTAAGTACCAGGGTGTTTGGGATATCAGTTAAAGTGTGTAAACTTTAGTCTCACATTGTCTAGGGGGAGATTACTGTATTAATTAATAACCTCTAGTCTCCTTAACATAACACAATGTGTTTTAAAACCTTAAGGCCTATAGGCCAAAAGAGGACAATATTGTGTAAGGTTAATGGGGTTAGGGTGTTACAAATGATATCAGAGTAGACCCTGACAATGTGTGGGGCCACATCGAGGATGTTATACCAAAAGGGGGGAAGATTGTGACACCCAAGAATACGACAAATACTAGACCCACTCAGGAGATCGGTGAGGTATCCCCACCAAGAATACGATCAGTAATAGGGGGTTTGGGAGATTAGTGAGGGTGTGAACTTTAGTCACACATCGCGTAAGGGGAGATTACTGGGCTAGTTGATAACCTCTAGCCTCCTTAACATGATACAATACGTTTTAAAGCCTTGAGGTCCATGGGCCAAAGAGGACAATATTATTTAAGGTTAATGAGGATAGGGCGTTACATTTTAGAAATCGATGAAGATGTGTAAATTTTAGTCCCACACCATTTAGGGAGAGATTACTAGGTAAGTTAATAACCTCTAACCTCCTTAATATAGCACAATGCGTTTTAAAGCCTTAAGGCCAATGGGCCAAAGAGGACAATATTGTGCAAGACTAATGAGGTCGGCACATTATAAAAAAAAGTGAGAAAAACCTACAAAAAAAAAAGAATAAAGCCTCCAAGTAAAAACCTTAGAAGATTACCTTCAAGCCTAACATCGATTTGTGTCATTTGAAGGAATTTCGGGTTGAGAGATAAAAGCGAGGAAAAACTTAGAAGGAGATCAAAAGTTTATAAGAAGAAAAGAAGAGAAATAAATGATGAAGAGGGAAAAGGAGATCGTTATTAGTTGGATTAAATCGGACTCAGCAGTAGTTATGTTGTGTGTCCAATTAAAAAATATCTCATGGTTTGTTTGCCAGGATTTCATGGTCCTTTTTCTATAGTTGTCATCTTTTTATTAGAAGAATTTATTATTTTTGGGAAGGTAATCCGATTGTATAATCGCTGACAACAAATGCAACTAAGTCAAATTATCTTCTCTTGATGTTTCTCTCCCTTCGTATTTACAAGAGGAAGTAACATGGAGTTCTATGGATAGATCTTGTTTTAGGTTTTATAGTCTATTATATTTTTTTGGGCTAGAATTCTTCCTATCGATGACAATGTTAAAGGTGGGATATCCTTTCCTCTTATGAGTGTCTTTGTCTGGGAATGTCCAGTTATTTTATTTTCTTCATCTTTGACATATGTTATGATCTATTAGCAAAAAAAATAAAAAATTCTTTAACGTTTACCCAGTAATTTAGATGATCATAACCAAATCTCATATAATGTATGTAATTGTAGGCTAGATGTTTGTTATATTGTCTGAATCACCACTTATAAAATATTGAGCGATTTAAACTTCTTATGATCTTAATTAGGGCATTTATTATAAGCCCATTAGCCTTGTAATCTTAACCTATCAAATAGAGGCTTGACAATTGGGGGTTCAGTTGCTCCCATGAAGTGTTGCTATACAAATTTATTAATTAGTGCTTCTGTGTCATAGGTGTGACAAAAACTTATATTATGCATTATACTAGGGGCAGATTTGGGAAGTAACTCAAACGATTATTTACAGAACGGATGTAAGTACTTTGTCAAACCGTATATCCTTCAAATCTTATGGTGTTGAATTACTTTGTATGTATATTATATATATTATAGGATGCTTTGTGGAGAATACGCTATGAGTGTGCATAGTTGTATGATTGAGTGCTAGTGACACCAATGAGTTGAGGACATAAGCGAGTTGAGTTAGAATTTTTGAACCTCAATAATTCAACCCCCTAAGTAATCATCTAGAATCAAAATTTGGTATCAGTGCCTTTGTATTAATTATCAGATTAATAATTTTGGTTAATCCAATGGATGAACTCATATGGGATCAAAGTATAACGAAGAGATTGAATTAGAGAAAGAGCTAAATTCATATTTTGAAATATAGATATCTAAACAAAGAAAGAACAAGAAGACTTCTAAAAATCTAAGAAATATGACCGAGCTCATTATGGACCTGTAGTGACAAGTGAAATAATCCAAGGTCATTGTTGAAGAACTAAAAATCCAAATCATTTTAAAGAATAAAAAATATTGTAAATATGAAGAAGAGAGCAAACTTGAGAGCCTACAAGAAACTTGTTCACGTAAAAACTCTTGATCCCTGTTTCAATTATGTAGGTAATCATATTATAGTTGCACCCTTTTATTTTTAATATTATAAAATCTTTATTTTTTTTTTAGAAATAATATTTCTTAATTTTTCTAAGCAATAAAATAAAGCACTGAAAATTTTAAGATTATTAAGAGGTTGTATGGACATATTTGAAATGCTACAACATTGCATTTGAGAATAAAAGTTAACAAATTTCTTCATTCCAGTAAGACAATTAAAACTTTATCTTTATTTTCAAATTCTTAAAAGTCAGATATAAATCGAAGAGATGGTTATAATCCGAGGTACTATTTATTATATATTTTTAAGACTATTTTATAGGGTTTTTTTCTAAGTCCATTAACTTGGGTCTATATCCAATGATGGATTAATCTTTCTACTCATGTTTTAAAGTGGGATCAATTATAGAATGAGAGACTAACAATGCATTATGGTAGCAGTTTACATCCATCTATTGTAACATTTTTTTTTAGTAAAGATCTATTATAATAATTAAATGTTAATTACTATGATTCACTTGATCAATACATTAAAATTCAATTTGAATCTCAACGGACTTATTTATTTTCATAAATTCTAGCTTGGGTGTATGATAAATTTACAAATTCAATCGATAAATTATAGTTATTTATAAATATTTAAAAAAATTCCTATTTTTTTATAAAATGAAAATACTTAATTATTACCATACAAAAAGAAAATGTAAATAAAAAATAAAATGTTCACATATACATAAATTTTGAGCAAATTGAACTCATTAGGAGAAAAATGGTTTTATAAGTATAAAACTACATATAAATCAAACAAGATTCATAATTGGTACTACTATAACAATAAATGAGATAATTTTAATAAAAAAAAAAAAAGACTAGACATGATATTCGATTAGTTAAGAAATGACACTTGTAATAAGGAATGATCGTGATTGAAATGGACCTACAATGTATTATAGGATAATGATTAATATTAATATTTAAAAGAAAAAATAATATAAGAGGAAGAAATTTTTTTGCTTGGGACTATAACTAGATTCTAATAATGGTTCAATATCTTCTTAAACAAAGAAAATCATGTCTAAAATAAAAATTTAGATATTTAAGAATAATGAATTTTTTTATTTACAATATTTTAATTAAGAGATTTAATTGGTATCTCTTGGTAAAGATAATTTCCTATAAAATATATCAAAACTTACCTAAAATATAGATATCAACTCCTAAAAATAACATGTATATATATATCATTGTATCAATGAGCAGATCGACTTGAGATATTATATTTATACAGTTAATTATAATTCAGTAATTTACTTAACTATTGTTGAAAATTTATAATGGACTATTTATTGATTTTGTAGTCTAGTATTACAATCAACACAAAACTAAAACATGATGAAACATAAATGATATGATGATGTTTATGCAATACCACTCATATTAAATGTCACATTAAATATTATTTATTTATAAATTTGGTTTGACTAATAAACACTTCACAAAAATCTTTTCATATCTTTGTATTGGTTAACTTAAAAAATCAAATCAAATCAAATCAAATATATTTGAACTTTTGGTAAAAATAGTTTGATTTCTTTTCAACATAATCAAATCATGCCTAAAAGAAAAATTTAGCTATCTAAAGTAATATAATAGTTCACTTATATATGGAAAATTAGGTGTCTAATTGGTAATGGTTACCATTTTATTTTTTCTTTTTGGTAAATCTTATTAATACTATCTTAACTTCTTAAAGAAGCAAATTGGCCCTTCTCTTCAATAATCTAATAATTTGTTGCTTTATTTATCTATAACTCACTGATTTGGATATTCTATTGATAACTCTTATTGAAAAATAAATTAATTTCTTAAGAAACAAGTAAAAACATACTTAAATTATTAGTCTTATATAGCAAATTATAACCTAGTTGTTATTAGCCCAAGGGATAACGGAGTTGGCAAGGGACCTTCACTTTAGGAAGTTTGTGGTTCTAAGGTCGACTCCTTTTATCCACTTGGGGCCACTCACACGGGGTGTTTAATGCTCTTCAATTCTTTCAGTTAAAGTTTGAACGGTTTTCATTCAACACTACTGACCCGGTCCATGTGGTTATGGGGTCAGTATAGGACTAGTCAGGCCAAAGGCTTATATACCCATTGTTAGAACCAAATAAAAAAAATAGTTCTTATTGACGATAGTATTTTGATGTAAAATATCAATCATTTTTTTATTTAATAATATCATTCTTATGGGTGTAACTGAACTCTTATGACATGGTCTTCCACTTAAAAGTCCATGCTTATGAGGTATTATTTTCGTAGATGTATGGATTAGTTCAAATTGATTTAGCTCCAATATCCACTATTATTTTTAGGTATCGGGATCAGCCTAGGCCAATTCCAATCTTGATTGCTTGATGCATCCAACCTGTGTCTGATACCTTAAATCATGAATTGGAAACACATAATATGCCTTATGCTCTTTTTTTTTTTTAATCAAAATCTATTAAGAAGATAAAATTGATACAAGATTTTTCAAAATAAAAGAATTAAGCTTTTCTACTCTAGCACATTTAGCCATGTTATGAGCTGTGTCTATCCGATCTTTACTCTGTTTAATTACAAACATTTTAGCTAAAATTTTAAGAATATACTTAATATTTAATAGAATAGTAAAAATCTTCTATTGCCAAGCTTCTATTCCTTTACCTATTTAGTCAGTTAAAGCTTGACAGTCAGTCCATAGAACAATAGATGTGGCTCCCAATTCTCATGTTTTTCGAAGTCCTAGCTTGGAGCATTTCCTTAGCTTCAACTCCTTGTGCACTCCTTGTATAACTAAAATCTATAAAATTACCAATAAAAATTTTCCCACATGCAATAACTAAGGTCCACCCTGCTTCATATGTTTCTTTAATAAAGCTTCAATCATATATAATAGTATATGTATTAGGGTCAAGCAACTCATAGTATTCAGTGAGGCTTAAAGATTGAGAAATGAGGAGTGAGCTAAAAAAAGTGCTGAATCAATTTAGATCAGTAATTCATTTATCAACATTCTTATTATAATCAAAGAATGATTTAGGTAGCATATAGATCTTAAACAATGGTCCTTAGCAGTTTATTAGAAGTAGCATGTTATGGAAAAAACAAAGAAAAAAAATATTAGATCTTTCTTTGGCATAAATTATGAAAAGACCAAGTTCTCAAACAAATTTGGAAGAGAGGTTGCTTAGAAGAACTCAATTCTAAATCCTAAAAATCATTCTGCCCAAATTCTCTTTGAAAAAGAACAAGAAAAAAAATGCCAACCCACTTCTTTTTGGAGCAAAAAACATAATTTTCATCAATATTAATAAAATTACACAATTTATTTTCAGTAGTCAGCTCTCCTTTAAGCAGTTTTCATAGAAATAACTTAAATTTTAAGTGTGTTTTGAATTTTCATAGTATTGACCAAACACTAGAAGGACATCTTAGAGGGTATGCCATTAATAAATTTTCATAGGTTATCAACATAAAATTGCATGGATATAAAGTTTTACAGTTGCCATAGTTTAAGACTCCATTCTTGGTAAAGGGGAAAAATAGAAATCATCATGAGGAGACGAGGATAATGAAGTTTTACAAAAGAGACAGGAATTATAATGAGGAAAAATCAAGTTAATTAGAGGAATATTCTAGTTCCTTCCAATAATCAAGTCCTCTACCTTCTCCAAAGATGGAATAGGGTTCTTCGTGCTTCCAATTGATATCAGAGCCTATCAAGATATCCAAAGGTCTTTCTATAACATTAGAATTTCCAGAACCTACATTTTAGAAAGCTAATTTTCCAAGATTTGGGATAACATGAGAAATATTATTCCACACCCAAGTGCTCTTCTTAAGTATAGAGTCCAAATCTAAGAAGATGGAATTAGGAAAGTATATGGCTTTAAGAATATGGCATCATAAAGAAGTAGGGTTACTTAGCAATCACCATCCAAGATGGAGTAATAAAGCTTAATTATTGACAACATTTAATCTAAACCCCAAATCCCCTTCTTTTTAGGGTTGAAAATATCAAAAGAAAAAATGAAAGGGATTTCTTGCGTCCTTTAGACTCTCCTCATCAAAATCAACCACTAAAAGCATCCAATTTGGAACAAATGATTTTTTAGAATAATAAAAAAAACATAAGGTATGTTGGCATGATCAAACCTCTAGCATGGACCCAATAGATCCTCCACCACTAATCTCGCCTATCCAGAGTTTAGGCTCACTGGAATCTTCTTACCCTTGAGTGCAAAGTCGATTCTTGGGACAAGACCTCCCTCCCATCCCGAGCACTATACTATAAGAAATCAAGATGACCACTGTAATAGAATCTCACTCCATTGAAATCAGTAGGGTTGATTAAGCATCCAATCTTGCCACACACACAACGAAATACAATTAGAAGAAATCAGATACAATGCAATAGTATAGCACTCTACCCACAACTTCTAAACACCCATCTCTCTAGCGACACCCAATCTATGCACAAAAAATTCAGCCTAAAAATTGGTTATAGACCAAAAAAATCCTCGAATGATTAAATCACTCTTGCTTAATCATCTCAAAAAATATTCCACCAGCCCCTAACCTTTCTAGATTACCAAACAAACATCCATCTACATTTAATTTAATCCAGTTCGTAGGAGGACGGCACTACAAAATCTTCAAGGTAACTGGAGACTTGTGCAAGATAAGATGAATTCCTAGTCTTCGTAGACACAATAGATCCATAAGAGTTATGTGACATCCAAGAATACAGTAAGTACCAGATTCACCTGGGAGATCAGTGAGGTCTTCCCACCAGGAATACGATAAGTACTAGGGGGTTTGGGAGATCGGTAAGAGTATGCAAACTTTAGCCCCACATCACCGAGGGAGAGATTATTGAGCTAGTTATTAGCTTCTATACTCCTTAACATGGCACAACGTATTTTAAAACCTTGAGGCCCATGGACTAAAGAGGACAATATTGTGCAAGGTTAATGGGGCTAGGGCATTACAAATGATATCAAAGCAGACCCTTAAGTGTGTGGGACAACTACGGGGATGCTGTGCCAAAAGGGGGGAAGATTGTGGCACCCATGAATACAACAAGTATTGAATCCGCCTGGGAGTTCGGTGAGGTGTCCCCACCAAGAATACCACAAGTACTAGGGGATGAGAGTGTGTAAACTTTAGTCCCACATCGCCTATAGTGAAATTACTGAGCTAGTTATTAACCTCTAGTCTTTTTAACATGTCACAACGGGATCTAAATCCTTAAGGACCATGAACCAATGAGGATAATATTGTGTAAGGTTAATGGGGCCGGGGCATTACAAGTCATAATTAAACTATGTAATTTTAGATATAATTTACAATTCTCTCCCAACACCAGCTTGAAAAGAAAGCCATGTACTCTGCCCCTTCAAATCTTCTTAGAATCCTCTCCAGACATGAAATAAAGATTTAATATCAAGCTCATAAACCAAGAACGCTTTAAAGATATATTATTCGCTTTCAGTTTCTACCATATAGCTAGCTCTAGAAAAGAGTACTGAGATTTGCACAAGACTCTGAAAACAATCCAATAAACAGTTCCAAATAGCCTTTGCAAATTTTCACTCTAAGAAAAGATGAGATAGCGACTATGTAGTTTTGTGGCACAACTCACACCCAGAAGGTAGCGGGACCCCCTTACTTCGAATGATATCATCTATCGAGAGTTTACATAAAATTTGTTTCCATCCAAAAATAAAATCCCCAAAATCACAGATTTAACAAGTTCCACCCTACCAGTCGTAGAGAGGAGCTTCATTTCGATCCCTACAATCAATTTTTTATTTTATCCGTCAAAGGAAGCAAAGGATCCCTCCTCCCTCTACCTTTAAAAATTTCTACCCCTAGGTATCGAGTAAGAAAATTATAAGATAGAACACCCAATATCTTTGAAAATATGTTTCCTTGTAGGAGCAACAATATTGCCAAAATATTTTTTCTCTTTATCAAGATTGATGTGTTTCCTAGAAAATTCTTGATATATAAATAAAAATGATTTTAAGTGCCTTATATACCTAATAGATGCATTCCTGAGTATGAAGACGTCATCAACGAATAAGCGGTGAATAGGAAATTGGTGACCATACTGACTTGAAAGAGCCTTTTTTTTCATCCAACATGCACTGCAAGCCCCTATAAAGAACATCTTTAGCCAAAATATATACGATAGGGGAGACAGGATTACCCTAACGGAGGCCTCCTTGGTCGTTGCAAAATCCCATCAACCCATCATTAAAAACCATATAATAAATTTTTAACAGACAAAATCTGATGCACTCAAGAAATCCATTTGGTGCTAAAATTAAATTCCATTAGGACAAAAGATAAAAAATTCTAGGATAACGAATACTATGTCTTTTGCATATCGAGCTTAATTCCTATCTCTCCTCCTTAAGTTGATAAGTGCGTAAGAATAGCAAGCTTTGAAGCCATACTGATATTTGATAAGAATCACTTTTCCTTTTCGAAAATCCCTTTGCTCATCAAACACCAACAAGGGAAGTAATACCGACAATCTCATTACCAAAGTTTTGAAAATGGATTTGCAGAAAAAATTCCCCTTGCAAATGGATCTGAACTTGTCCAAAGACTAGGCACCCTCCACCTTCAAAATTAAGGTAATAAAATTGTTATTAGTTTCCCTTTGGGAATTTTCCAAGACTGGAGAAAGATTTCACTGCCTTGTAATAAATTGAGGCTTTGACCGAGACTGGCTGACTCCTGCTTGCAACTAGCTTGTATCTCTGAGGTCCAACATACAGGGTAGGGGATACCACCTATGTTGCTTATAGCACTTATACCCACTTATTGAGACTTAGTAATTAGAATAGAAATTATATTAATAAATGGATCATGTGGATTGTTGCATGTGAGACAGGTAGCATGATATTGTGAGCTTGTGTTGGCATTCATGATATGTATATGTGTGCTTGCATGCTCACCCCTCGTTGATATTTATTTTTTAGATAGTGGAATCGGAGCTGAGATGGAGAGAAGATCAGTATGGTTGTGAGGCAGTGTTGGCGAGACACCTTGTAGCTGGATGGACACCTCTACTTTTTATTGTTGAGTTGATATTAACAATGGTTATAAGGTTTATATTATTGTGAGGGTAACGACTGGAGATTTCTTCCTCCCCTTCGTGGGAGGGGAAAAAAGACTTTACATTCGGCCCTCTCTCCTCTCTTCTCTCTTTCTGAAGGGAGTGTCATGTGTGCTTACCTGCGGACCCTACACCACTGTATTGTCGCTCGGAGATACGTAGAGGCTTATTCCACAGGAGTGTAGGGGTCGTCATTAAGATGGGTATTTGATGATGGTCCAATACAGGGGATTGGGATCATACAAAAGGGGTTTGGAGTTGCCATCTAGGATTATGGGCCTAGGACCTAGGGGTGGGCCCAATTCCTGAGATTTAGGGTACGTGTCAGGTTGTAGAATTGGGAAGGTGTTAGCCACCCAATCTACCTGGTTCAATTGGTCTTCCTACTTGATGCTTGAGAACAAACATTTTCCACAATTATTCTTATTCCACATGTATGGCTAGATTTTACACATATATACATTAACTGAATTTAAGTAATTATGTACACTAAAATAAGGTCAATATAAAGTTTACACTATGCTAATTTGGGTGAAAGATTATACCTGAGCTTAACCCCCTGTTTCGGGTCAAGAGGGGTGGACCCCCTGATTAGTGCTGACACGAACTTTCTTGTGGATTCTTCCGGCTCAGGGGAAGATAGTCTTGATCTCCAACTTCCTTTTTTGAGAGATGCTGAATATGATAATATTCAGATAGAGTTCTGGAAAGGAACGATTACTTTTGGATTTGAGTTCTAGCAGAGCTTCGGCTAGGGAAGGCTACTTCTGGGCTTAGGTTAAGGTATCACTTCAGCAGAGCTTCCGCTAGGGATGGGATACTTCTGGATTTTGGCTGAGGTGGCACTCCGACAAAGCTTCCACTGGAGATAGGTTATGGGAGGGCTAGGATGAGGTGGCACTCCGGCAGAGCTTCCACTAGGAATAGGCTATAGGAGGGCTAGGATGAGGCTTGAAGAAATTTGAATGATTAAAGAACTTCGAAGGTCCGAAGAACACTTTGAATCTATGAAGATCGCTTCGAAGACTTGAAGAACTTCAAAAGGGGGGAAATGAAGGCAAAGTTTCTCCTATGAAAAATGCTCATTCAAAAAATTTTAGAAGATTGAAGAACTTCGAAGGCCTAAAGAACACTTCGAAGATTCAAAGAATATATGAAGATCGCTTTGAAGACTTGAAGAACTTCAAAGGGAGAGGGGAGGAGAGAGGGTAGAGCTTCTCTACAAAGGATGTTCACTAAGAGGCTTGAGTGTGAAAAACCAAAGGGAGGGGGTATTTATAGATTTTTTGGGCCAATGAGGTGGAAATGGGGATTTTCTTAGCCAATGGGGTAAAAAAGTAGATTTTCTTGACCAATGGGGTAAAAAAATAGATTTTCTTGGCCAATGGGTTAAAAAAGTAGATTTTTGGGCCAATGGGGTGAAAGATGGATTTCTTTTGCCAATGAGTTGAAAAGATGCTTTTTTTTCCCAATGGGTTGAAAAGTATTTTTTTTTTTTTTACCAATAGGGTAAAAGAAGTAATTTTTTGGCCAACGGAGAAAAAATGTTTTTTTTCCAATGAGGTGAAAGAGATGCTTTTTTGGAAAATGGGAGGTTGTGGTGTGGGGTACACTAACAAGGCATCACAAAGCACACAAACGGGTGAAGAAGGAATCCCATCACAAATCCAATCATATGAGTGAAGATGCCGATCACCAGTGGGAATCACATGTTACACCCGTGCCCTAATCTGGTCAAATTTGAACTATTGTGATAGGCCTCAGATCAGAGATCTGAAGTACAACCAGGTTTTGGCTTATGACTGTGTATTTTCGAAGGGGTAGAGATGACCCCACATGTTCGTACATTTCATGCCTATCTAACTGGAGGAGATTCATACCTTCTGATCCCAGACGGTAAGTGACCCGACTCCCCACACTTGATTTTCGGCACGCATCATAATTGTTAAAAAGCCTTGGGCATGTCCGAGGGCAACCACCTGTGCGAGACCAACTATGGGACAGCAAGCAGTCTTGACCATCGGAAACAACCCACCAAAGGCAGCCTGGGCATGAATCTGGTGCCTGTTTCTGGTGGGTCCACAGGCTACTATCGAGGTTCTGATGCCTATCGGTCCCGCCACTCACATCGTAAATGGTTTCAAATGATCCCAAATCATTCTCGACATCTTCCTCTTAATGTGAACACCTTATGGACCTAAATGTACGGATCCTCATGCGCCGAAACTCATTTTAACCCGATTGGTTAAAAAGTGGCCCAAACTAAACAGACCCTTAAGGCCAACTTAAGTTATAAGTTGGGAAATGAGGATTCATTTTCTCATTTCCCTTGTGCTCAATGTAGGAGAGGAGAGAAAGAGGAGAGGAAGGAGAAGAAGAGGAAGGAGAAGGGGATTGAAGGCCTACCTTGGTGCCGACTGCTGCCTTGTTGCCGGAATCGCTGCCAGAGGTAGATACAACCTGCTATACTACTCTCTCTTTTCATTTTGACCTAGACAAAGCTAGGAATAGATGGAATCTTGTGGATCTCCCATTCTACCCTCCTACTATTATTGCTGAGCTCAAACCCAGCCCGGTGAGCTCCGATAACATGTAATGCCAAAAGACTAACTAGGGTTTCGATCGTTCGATCGACGTATCTCCCAAACAGCTCGGTGGAAATGAATTTTTCTTAGGTTAGAATGATGCTAGGGACATCCCCTATAAATTTCACAGAACAAATCCTAACAATTGGTGTGATACCCTACTTTTTAAACCCGGTCTAATTACACGGTTGACCCGGTTTAACCATGCAGGACCTGAACCGGAGAGGGTTAAGGCGGGTTCCTTATGGACCATGATGGCAAGGGTGACTTTGAACACCGGATGATCAGACAAGTCCGAGTCAGTGCCAGAGGAGACGGGTGTACCCAAGCCGTGTATGCACATATCATAAGGCCATGTATGGATAAAGTTGGTATGTAGCCGTATCCTAAAGCGCATACGTATAATATACCTTGTGCCGAGAGTGAGACTCATACCGAGAGTCGAATTCCACCAAAATCCCATTTGTTGGTCAATTTTCGGCCCTCAGGTGGGTGGTCACAGGTGGGCGCATCCACCCACCTGAGTGACCCACCCATGTGCTACTAATGATTTTAAGAAAGTATAAATAGCATTACTTGTGTTTTTCAATATCTCATTTATCACACGAAAAGTTGGTGAGAAGATTTAAGAGGAGAGAGAAGAGAAGGGAGAAAAGAGAACGAAGAAGAAGAAAGGGGAAGGAAGAGCCGGAAGAGTGATCTCCAACACGAGATCTATGTTTAGAGGTGAGCAAAGGCTATATTCCTTAAACTTTCACCATACCCAAGTAAAACCCTTGATTTGGGTAGAGTTTCTTGAGGTCTTGTAAATCTCCCTTGAGATGATGAATCTAAGGTTTAATAGATGGTCTACGTATTGATTTTGAAGGATTTGAAGAAGTGTTTACAAGGTTGGAGAAGCATTGGTGATTTGAAGTGATTTTGGGGTTTTTGAAAGAGTTCTTGAACAAAGAAGGTAAGATGGCTTCCATTCCTTAAATCTAACCTAGATCTAGGTTAGAATCATCTTATGAGATCTTGAATGTGTGGAAAATGGGATTAGAAAAGCCCCATTTGATTCCCCAAAGGTTGGGGAAAATTTCAGGGAAAATGGCAGTTTTTCGCCCGCTCAGGTGGGCTGAGACCTGTGGGCTAAACAGCCCGCCTGAGGGCACCCACCTGAGAGGGTAGGCCCTCAGGGCCAACCGGTGGGCCCCTACCGACGGATCAACCGATGGGCCGACCGACAGGCCAACCTGCCCGTCGGTCCTAGCCGACCCTCGGCCTCCACCGGTAGGCCCCTACCGGTAGGCCGACCTACCCGTCGGTCATGACCGATGGGTCAGGACTTGTGGGCCGACCCGCCCACCTGTGAAGACCGATGGGCTGTGACAGGTGGGCTGTCCGACCCACCCGAGAGGCTCCCAATGTGATTTTTTCGTCCGAATGGACCCAAAACGGACTTGCGACCTTCTTTTAGGATTCTAAACATGATTTTGTCATCAAATCTTGTTAGTTTTGACCCCAAAGTGGTGAAATGCTAACCCCATTCACTTGTGATAGGTTCACCAAAATTTACGTTTCTCACGTCGGATCTCATCCGTACCGGGCGTGAGTCTTTGTACACTAAAGGTAAGTGGGGAGAGGACGTTTGGCCTTATTTTAAGGCTTATTTGGCATTTATTCAAATGTATCTAGACTAGCCATGTCATCATGCAAATTATATGTAGTTTTGCCATCCTCATATTATTATGACATGTGTGTTGTGTTTACTTTCTCAATGTCAAATGATGATGTGCTTATGTGATGAATGATGGAATCATTGTGCATGATGTATTAATAGACTAAATGCCATAGTCGACTTGAAAACGAGTGCATTGGTGGCCCGTGGAATGGGACGCGGTGGTACTATGCAATCGTACTATGTCATATAGGAGCATGCGGTTTAGGATTATCATCTTCCCGTGCTACGACCCTTCCCAATAGGGGTTGAGGTGTTGGGTTACAATTTGGGGGGAAGCAGTGGTCGCGGTTATCGAGTTACTGTGGCGGTTAGACATACGCCCGACGGGTCATTAGGACAGTCAGCAACCTCGGTGGTATATTTAAGAGGGCCAATCGTACTGCTTTTAAATTGCTGGAGTCAGCACATTTATTTTTTGTTATTTACTTTTATGTTGAGAGTCGGTAGTCGGCATGCTTTACTTTTTCGAGTACTCACGGTGGGCCTTCTCCGACAGCCCTATGGGCGTATCGCGGGATGGAGTTCGTGGCTCGCACCCGGAGTATACGCGCACTGTGGTTGTAGTAGCACTAAACCAAAGACTTAGTAATGTTGTTTAGGTGGATGTGATTTAAAATGAATTGCATATGGTTGTGATTGTTGTGTGGACTACTGTGTGGTCCTTCTTTTCACTTACTGACTAAGTGAGCTCATCCAACATGTACACCTCTTTTAGATGATTTTGCAGGTCACCAGCCTGAAGATCAAGGGTCGGGCCCCACAGTTGAATTCCCTGAAGAGGATTGGTGGGTCCCCGAGGACTATGAGCACGGCACGGATTGCACGTGCGAGGGCTGTGCTGTGGGACTATAGTAGTGACTCCATACAGGGTTACTTTTTTATTCTTTTGATGATCCCTTTTGTGTACTTGATACATAAATTGTTATTCTTTTTGTGTAAATATCATGCCTGCGGGCCCACATGTATTTATCTATGTACTATAATTTGGGTATCAAGTATACTGGGGATATTTACAGGTAAATTAAGTCTTCTGCTGAACTGTTGGATAATATCTTAGTTGTGTGTATGCTGTGGTTGGATACTATATCAGATGATCCTGGCAGGTTTGGGTTAACCGGAGTTAACCCTGTCACCAGTCCGGTTCTATGTGAACGGGGTGTGACAATTGGGCTTAAGTCAGAAAGCCCCAAATTGGTTGGACTGCCCTATACCTCCATCGAAAATAGTCACGGGATCCACTGGGTCTATTTTCGATGGCATATTTTTAGTGAATATGTGAGCTTTACATGCTCTCTATTACCTCCATCGGAAATAGGTTTGATATTTCTAGTGGAAATGCCCTGTTTTCGGTGGTTATTTTTGGTGACATTACTATCATTAGGAGACAGTGTCTACACACTTTGGGGGTGACTTGTTTGGGTCCCTCCCGATGTTTCTGATGTGTACTGATGTACGATTCCCTTATGTCTAGGACAGTGATGCACACGTGCCCCGAAGCTGGAATTGAATTGATCAATTAGTGACCATACTTGAACCCAAACATGACCAATCGTAAAATAGGTGAGGGATGGACTGTGTTTATTTCTAAAATATTTGTTATCATCAAATTACTCACATGTTTAGAATTATATGTGAAATTGTAATTATTCCAAACACGATTATGATATGCTACGTTATCATTTTATGATTTTGATATAATTGTATGGAAATGTATGACAGGATCCGATGTGGCCAAGGTGGTACCGGTACCGTGATCACCATGTGCTTGGATGGGTGTGTGTGTGTGAGATGGAATTCGTCGTGGCCGAGGTGGTACCGGTGCCATGATTGCTGTATGTATGTTGTATTCATGCATTGATTATGTGCATTAGAGTTAGTTGTATTTGTGGCCAAGGACTCGCTGGTATCGTGTACCGTGGGACTACATTTAGAAATGGATACGCTCCGTGGCCGAGGTCTTACATATGTTGCGTAGTCCATACTCAACTGCTATTTGCATGCTCGATTAGGTAAACGGTCTTGGGCTACACTTTGTGGCCAAGGTCTCTCTGGTATCATGTACCCAGGACTATATTTGGAGATGGATTACACTTTGTGGCTGAGGTCTCTCCGGTATTGTGTAATCCATACTAACTATATCATTATGATGGCATGCAGTATATATGTGGCTAGGTATCACTCCCTATGCTATGCACCCTTTCCAATAGGGGTTGAGGTGTTTGATAACCCATCGTAGTATGTTTGATGAGCCTTTTCGAAGTGCCACGCCCATGGTATGATGTGATTGTTGCTTGAGGCAGGAACTTGTCCAACGTGGCCGATGTGTTACTAATATCGTCATTGCTAGGAGGGACTTATTAGGGGTTTACTGGGAGACCCATGGACGCATACAAGGACCGACAGGCTTCTAATCATGGCTAGGGTTTGTATCGTTGCATAGTCGATGTCATTTTCAAGACAAGGGATACAGCCTAATGTGCTGTAGTAGCATTTACTAGACTTAGCTTGTATTGTTAGGTGGATAATAAACAAATGAACTGCATCACGAGCATCATGGACTATGTGTTTAATTTTCATAATCATGCATCATAAATTATTACTGCTATTATATTGCTTGGATGTGCTTGCCCCACCCCTCACTAAGCAAGTTGGAAAGTTCACCCTATGTATACACCCCTTTTTAGATGATGATGCAGCTATCATGGTGCCGATGGGGGATGATCCAGTATCTTCTGGGTCGGAGTACAGTGTGAGCAACTGGTGGATGCCAAAAGCAGAGGAGCACGACTAGGACTATGCTTGTGACCACTGTGCTTACGCCGCACCGTGAGATTATATATCATATTATGATATTTTTAGATATAGTTGTGGATTGTATATTTTCTTAAGATTATAGTATATGTCATGGATGAATGTAATAGAATAACTCGATTATTACTATTATATTACCATTAGATGTTTCCCCATTTTACTTATAAATTCTACTACTATACTATGATTCTACTGCTTATACTAGTTTATGATGTGAGATGGTGAAATTATTAAGGTACTGCTATTAGAGATCCTGGTAGATTTGTAAGACAGATACGTGTCTTACTCACACTGCCGTTATTCCTAATGGTAAGTTGGGACTGCTGGGAGTGGGGTCTGACAGCTATGGTATTAGAGCGTGAAGCTTTGCCTTAACTCACAATCTCAATCAAACCACGATTTTGGAAAAATTAGGATTTAATAAAAATCTCAAGACAACAATAATAGAATTTGCACAATTAGGAGAGAAATATAGGTGTTAAAGCCGTTTCATTATAATGAAGAACTTGAATACACAACTTACACTTTTTATGAAAAATTTAAAGTACGAAAAGCAGGATATCCTAACTAGCCTAAGACTAGGAAATCAAACAACTGAAGCATATGACATAATGAAAAAGTTCAACTAAACCTAAAACATCAAAATCAAATAAAAACATGAAAATGAAAATCCTAAAAGCTACAGTGGCAAGCATGCTACTACTGTTGCTGCTGGTTCTATTCTTGGCCCTGAGCCTGGTTTGGACCATGTGTTCCTGGAGGAAGCACCCAAATGCCGAGGTGAAAGACCATCACCTGCGTCTGTGCCTCTAGGGAGGCCACTTTATTGTCCATGCTCTCAAGGCGGCTGTCCATATTCCTCGTCAATGACATAGTGGTATCCAGATGGGCCATAACATCATTGAGACCATAGGGCCTCGCATCCCTAGTGCTCTGAGATGTAGAAGCCACCATAGAACCCATAGCCTGGGGATCAGGTGGTGGAGCTCACTAACCCCAGTAGCTTCTCCTCCTGCCTCACCGGCATCGCCACCCTCTACCTCCATAGGCTGCTAACCTTCTCCTGGGATAGGTGTCACCTCATGTAGATCTATGGTCATCTTCCTCAGAGAATCTTGGTTAAAGTCTGTGACCTCTTCACCCAAGCGTGCCTTGCCCTCTAAGTCCACCCCAAAGCGGTGGAAGATGCCAATCAATATCCTCCCGTAGCATAGGTTCCCTACTCAGCAATCCTTCCCTTCAAATCAAGTTACCATGGTCCATATTAGGAGGCAAGGCAAACGTATCTGCACCCCCATATACACGCAGTATGTCACGTAGGCTTGCAGAGCAGATACCTCATTATAATGTCCACAGGTGGGGAGGACATTCAGCTGAATTGCACGGCAGTCAACCTTTGGAGTGCCAAAGTAGTTGACTGAATGGTTCCATCCTATGGCTTCCTAAGTCAGCATGTCATTGATCTCTTAGAAGGCGTCGAGACTCTAAAATTCATATGCCGGAGTCTGAGGTGGGCAGTACACTAGGTCATCAGTATTGTTGATCATCAAAATATTTTCCAGCTACCCCATGTCAAAGGAGATGTCCACTCCCTTCACATAGGAAGTGATCCGCATCTCTTCGATACCCCGATTCATGCATTTCATGTTGGAGTAGAATAGCCTGACCAGGGTGGGGTAGTAGTATCGGTTGGGTTTCAGGATGCAGTACCACTCGATCTCCTCAAACTGTTGACAAAGACGAAACATGTGGAAGTTGTTAGTCCTCACATAGACTCCTGGGTTGATGTTGCGGCGCTCAAAGAACTCCCAACAGTCTCACTCAACCATAGAGTGGAACAGGATTAGGTTGAACTGCTCAGCGGCATCTTGCTTCTTTTGTATAAGATCACGTCAGGTACACACACAGCATCCAGACATTGTCACAAGATGATTCCTAAGGATTTGGAATCGAAAACCTAGTTAAAGGGCTACATACAAAACTCACAGAGAATAAAATCACAAAAACTAGGTTTCAGAGAGAGAAACGTACCTTGGATGCGAATACGGCACCGATTGATCGTGAAATAGTGCGAGGAAGGTAGGGAATGGGTAGCAAAAGACTCCTTGGTTGTTTCCACACCTTTCTCATAAGAGTAAATAGAGTTTTGTGTGAATAACCCAAGGCCCGAGCCTATTTATGACCGATTTAGTGCCACCGGAAACAGCCCACTAGAAACACTGGGCATGCTTCTGGTGTCTGTTTTTGGTGAAGTAGAAATTGGGTTATTGGCCTCTGTTTTGCCCACCGAAAATACCACTGATATTTTTGGTGGATTAAACCATATTTTCGGTGGTTTGACTCCCTGTTTTCGGTGGATTCATTTGAAAAATAAATCATGTTAATTTTTCAAAACCTAAGTTTTATTTTGGTCCATCGATGGTGTGCCTCTTTGGGATGTGTGCACGATTAGATCTTAATATGTGTGGACCCCACTTATGCATGCCCTAACCCTAATTTTTCCAATTATGTATGTGTGGGACCCACTGTGTATGCGTGTGTTCCAATTACATGCAACCTTGTTTATGCATGTATACTAATCGGATTCCTTCACAGGAGTCATGTCACGCTGGAACACCCAATCCCACTCCTAATCACGCCCGTCACCTCCCGCTTCCCCTACATGGAATCGGGGTAGACCCCACAATACGCCATCGGCCCCACCTATACTTACAGCCCAGGATGTGACATCCATCATGAATAACATGATGTGGGGAGTGGAAGAATGGCAAAACCAGTTTATGGCCAGGATCGATAATAGAATCCAAGCGGCAATGGAAGCCCGTAATTCACCGTCCGCACCTCCTACTCCACTGACACCCATTCCAATACCCATTGGATCGGCTACCCTTCAAACATCTGGTTGGGCACAAGTGCATAGGCATGTGCAAGACCCAATGCTAGAACAAGCTCAAGCCCATGTAGAGGGCTGGACAGACTTGACAAAAATGATGGAGAAGTTTCAACGGCTTAGGCCCCCATGTTTCTCCAAGGTGGGGTAAGACCCGTTGTATCCATCAAGATGGATTGGTGGAATGGAGAAGGTTTTTAGACTGATGGACTGCACGGATGAGTAGAAAATTTTGTGTGCGGGGCTATCAGTTACAGAATGAAGCAGATGATTGGTGAAGTGTCACCGAGCCTATTCTGAGGGCTAGTAACCCAAACCCTACTTGGGCAGACTTCAAAGGGTCCTTCTTTGAGAACTATTTTTTGAAAAGCTTTCGGGATAGGAGAGAGAGTGAGTTCTCTCAGTTGGTTTAAGGTTCCCAGTCTGTGCTTGAGTATCAGCAGTGCTTTGAGAAGCTATTCCATTTTGCTCCTGAGCATCTGAGAGGTGATAGAGCCAAGGCAAGGAAGTTTAAAGGGTTGATGCCAGGTATTGGGTCAACC
The DNA here is from genome assembly GCF_013358625.1 of Macadamia integrifolia. NCBI lineage: Eukaryota > Viridiplantae > Streptophyta > Magnoliopsida > Proteales > Proteaceae > Macadamia > Macadamia integrifolia. The sequence goes on from NW_024870587.1 coordinate 30,995, forward strand.
ATTATGGGGTTGAAACTACAAACCTATGCTAAGGTGGTCCAAGTGGCCAAATCTATTGAGGACCGGCATAGGGATAACTACACGGCTCAGAAAGGAATGGGAAAGAGGCCAATGGGATCTACTGATTCTAAGGGAGGTAGCAAACCTTTCTGAGTGCCTTATGTCAACCCAACTCCACTGCAGTTTAGGAGGCCTGATGCTAGTCAGACTTCCCAATCCTCCTGATCTAGTGTAGTATCCCAGTCTTTGGGATCGGGCCTGAGATGTTTTCATTGTGATCAATCGGGCCACATGGCAAGGATATGCCCCCACCGAAGGCCAGGTGATGCATCCTACACTATGCCACCTAGGCCCCAGTAGACATATTCAGCCCCTAGGCCAGCACAACCCCTACAAGGCTAGAGACTATAGGGTAGAGTGTTTGCTATGATAGCAGAGGATGCTGAGGCTGCTCCCGATGTAGTGACAGGTACATTATTGATATCATTATTGCCTGCACATGTGTTATTTGACTCAGGAGCTCGCATTCATTCGTGTCACCAACATTTACTAAGAAGATGAGAATTCCACCTAAGGACTGACTCAATGTTTGGCTGTGAGCACCCCTACAGGAGGTGTAGTGGGTTTAAACTATGTTTTATGAGCCTTGTCTAGTGACTATAGGTGATCATAAATTGAATGCTCACTTAATCGAGTTGGATATGACCGACTTCGACGTGATTTTAGGAATGGACTGGTTGTCCGCATACAGGGCCAGTGCTATGTGCAGAGAAGGCTATCATTTTCAGACCTCGATGATGATGAGTTTGTGTTCTAAGAGGATAAGCTTAAGAAACCTAGGGAAGTTATCGTATCCGCACTCTAGATGAAGAAGCTACTGGATAAGGGATGTCATGGCTACTTAGCATCTGTGATGGATACTGAGGTAGAGATTAGGCCATTGACCGAGCTAGATGTGGTGAGGGAATTTCCTGATGCATTCCTAGATTACTTGACAGGCTTGCCACCTGACCGAGAGACGAAATTTGTTATAGACCTACTCCCTGGCTCCACACCAGTGTCAAAAGCCCCTTACCGCATGGCCCCCACAGAATTAAAGGAATTACAAGTGCAACTTCAGGATCTTCTGAAGAAGGGATTCATTAGACCCAGTGTTTCTCCATGGGGAGCACCGGTATTGTTCGTCAAGAAGAAAGACGGAAGTATGAGACTGTGCATCAATTATCGGGAGCTTAATAAGCTAACCATTAAGACTCGGTATCCTTTGTCAAGGATAGATGATTTATTTGATCAGATGTAGGGTACCAAGGTGTTCTCCAAGATCGACCTTAGATCAGGCTACCACCAGCTTAGGATCAAGGATAGTGATGTCAGTAAGACAACCTTTAGATCAAGGTATAGACCTTATGATTCTTGGTGATGTCATTCGGGTTAACCAATGCACCGGCTGCATTTATAGATTTGATGAATCGGGTATTCCAGGATGTCTTAGACAAGTTTGTGATAGTATTCATTGATGACATTTTGGTCTACTCCAAGAGTGCAGAGGAACATGTTGTTCACCTAAGGTTAGTACTGTAATGGTTAATAGAGAAGCAACTCTATATCAAATTCAACAAGTGTGAGTTTTAGCTGTCACAAGTGGCATTTCTAGGCCACATTGTTTTGAACAAGGGTATAGAGATTGACCCAGGAAAGGTGAAGGTAGTTCTAGAATGTGAGACTCCTAAGAGTGTAGCAGACATACATAGTTTTCTGGGATTGGCCGGATACTATTGGAGGTTTATCGAGAACTTCTCCCGCATTGCTAATCCGATGACCTGACTCACATGAAAGAGTGTAAAATTTGAGTGGTCTAATGCTTGTGAGAGAAGCTTCAAAGAGCTAAGGCAAAGTTGGTATCAGCTCTAGTTTTGACTATTCTAATCGGTACAGGTGGTATGGTTGTTTATAGTAATGCCTCCAAGCTGGGATTGGGTTGTGTATTGATCCGTCAGTTGAAGGATTATGAGAAGAACTACCCAACCCATGATTTAGAGTTGGCAGTCGTGATTTTTGTATTGAAAATCTGGAGACACTACTTGTATGGTGAGAAGAGTGAGATCTTCAGTGACCATAAGAGCCTCAAGTACTTCTTCACCCAAAAGGAGCTCAACATGAGGCAGGGGCGTTGGTTAGAGCTGATGAAGGATTATGATTGTACTATCCACTATCACCTAGGAAAGACCAATATGATAGTTGATGCACTTAGTCAGAAATCCCAGTCACTGACTCTTGCATCACTGACCATTAATGGGTATCTCCTAAAGGAGGCCAAGAGACTAGACTTGGAACTATTAGTAGAGGGTATCACCTTGTCACTATCGGCATTGGTGGTATAACCTAGTTTGGTGGATAAGATCACTACAGCTCAGGTTACTGATGCAGAGTTACAGAAGCTAATAGCAGAATGCCAGGAAGGAACCCAAAAGGACCCAAATTTCTCGGTGACTGAAAGTGGGATTCTCAAGTTCAACGGGAGGTAGTGTGTGCCCAGTGATGATGATTTGAGAGACATAGTTTTGAGAGAGGCATATAGCTCTCCATACTCCATTCACCCCAGCAGCACTAAAATGTACAAGGACCTTAAAGGCTCCTACTAGTGGAAAGGAATGAAGAATGATGTGGCACATATGTGTCCAGATGCCTCACATGCCAGCAAGTCAAGGCTGAGAGACAGAGGCCCCATGGGTTATTACAGTCCCTACCTATTCTGAAGTGGAAATGGGATAATATTACCATGGACTTCGTCACGGGCCTACCTCATACACAGAAGGGTATGGATGCCATTTGGTAGTTGTGGACCGCTTGACCAAGGCAGCTCACATATCCCAATCAAGATTACATTTTCTATGGACAAGTTGGCAAAGTTGTATGTCGATAACATCATTAGGTTGTATGGTGTACCAATTAGTATCATCTCTGATCGAGATCCCAGGTTCACTTTCAAGTTTTGGACATGTGTGTAGAAGGCCATGGACACATAGTTGGCTTTCAGCATTGCCTTTCACCCTCAGACCAATGGTCAGTCGGAGAGGACTATTTAGACATTGGAGGACCTACTCCGAGCATGTGCCTTGGATATGAGTTATAGTTGAGATGAGCACATTTTTCTTATTGAGTTCTCTTACAACAACAGTTATCAGGCCACCATCAGTATGTCCCCATTCGAGGCACAGTATGGCAAGAAGTGCCGGACTCCACTTTATTAGGATGAGGCTAGTGAGCGACATATTTTGGGTCCATACTTGATACAAGCTACCAGTGAGAAGGTGAATGTGGTCAGAAAAAGGATAAAGGCAGCTCAATCCAGGCAGAAAAGCTATACAAATGTTAGGAGAAAACATCTGGAGTTTGGTGTTGGAGACAAGGTGTTATTACGGATCTCCCTAGTTGAAGGGGTGATGCGGTTTAACAAGAAGGGAAAGCTTAGTCCAAGGTTTATGGGACCGTATGATGTACTGGAGAGGATCAGACTGGTAACTTATTGATAGCTTTGCCACCAAATTTGGAAGGTATACATGATGTCTTCCATGTATCTATGTTAAGAAGGTACATTTCTGACACGACTCACGTCTTGACTTACATACCCCGTGAGTTGGATGAGGACTTTTCCTATGTGGAGTATCTAAAGAAGATTGTTGATCAGAAGGATCATGTTCTTAGAAACCGCACCGTTTCCTTCGTCAAGGTGAAAGGGATGAACCACCCCGAACAGGAAGCATCCTGGGAGCGAGAAGATGAAACGATGAAGTAGTATCCTAGATTGTTTGATTTTCCAGGTACGTTTAATTTTGAGGATGAAATTCTTGTAAGGTAGGGGGGATGTTACACTCGTGCCCTAATTCGATCAAATTTGAATTGTTGTGATAGGCCTCGGATCGAAGATCGAAAGTATGATTGGGTTTTGACTTATGGCTGCGCATTGCCTAAGGAGTAGAGATGACCCCACATGTTCGTACATTTCATGCCTATCTAACTGGAGGGGATTCATACCTTTTGATCCCAGACGGTAAGTGACCTGACTCCCCACACTTAATTTCTGGCATACATCATAATTGTCGAACAGCCTTGGGTATGTCTGAGGGCAACCACCCATGCGAGACCAACCATAGGACAGCAAGCTGTCAAGATAGCAAATATTCTTGACCATTGGAAACAAGCCATCAGAAGCAGCCTGGGCATGAATTTGGTGCTTGTTTTTTGTGGGTCCACAGGCTGCTGTCGAGGTTTCGATGCTCGTGGGTCCCACCACTCGCATTGTAAATGGTTTCGAATGATCCCAAATCATTCTCTACATCTTCCTCTTGATGTGAACACCTTATGGGCCTAAATGTGCGGGTCCTCGTGCCCCAAGACTCATTTTAACCCGATTGGTTAAAAAGTGGCCCAAACCAAATAGACCCTTAAGGCCAACTTAAGTTTAAGTTGGGAAATGAGGATTTATTTCCTCATTTCCCTTGTGGCCAACGTAGGAGAGGAGAGAAAGAGGAGAGGAAGAAGAAGAAGAGCCAGGAGAAGGGGATTGAAGGCTTACCTTGGTGCTTGCTGCCGCCTTGTTGCCGGAATCACTGCCGGAGGTAGGTACAACCTCCCATACTACTCTCTCTCTCTTCATTTCGGCCTAGACAAAGCTAGGAATGGATGGATCTTGGTGTACACACCATGTTAGGGTTGTAGGATGGGTGTTCTACCCTCCTGGCGTTGTTGCCGAGCTCGAACCAAGCCGGTGAGCTCCGACAACATATAATGCCAAAAGACCAACTAGGGTTTCGATCGTTCAATTGACCTATCTCCCAAACGTCTCAATGAATATAGAATTTTCATGGCTTAGAATGATGGTAGGGACATACCCTACAAAATCCATGGAACAAATCCCGACAATCGGGCCTGAGTTAAAAAGCCCCAAATTGGTTGGACTACCCTGTACCTCCACCGAACACAGTCCACTGGATCCACTGGGTCTGTTTTCGATGATATATTTCCGGTGAACATGTGAGATTTACATGCTCTCTGTTACCTCCACCAAAAACAAGTCTGATATTTCTGGTGGAAATGCCCTGTTTCTGGTGGTTGTTTCTAGTGACATTACTGTCATTGGGAGGTAGTGTCTGTACACTTTGGGGGTGACCTGTGTGGGTTTCTTCTGATGTTTCTGACGTGTAATGATGTACAATTCCCTTGTGTCTAGGATAGTGATGCGCACGTGCCCTGAAGTCGAAATTGAATTGATTGATCGGCGGGTGTACTTGAACCCAAACACGATCGATCATAAAATAGGTGAAGGATGGACTGTGTTTATTTCTAAAATGTTTGTTATCATTAAATTGCTCACATGTTTAGAATTATGTGTGAAATTTTAATTATTCCAAACACGATTATGATATGCTATATTGTCATTTTACGATTTTGATATGAATTATATGGAAATGTATGACGGGATCCGGTGTGGTCGAGGTGATACCAAAGCCGTGATTGTAGTATATATATTATATTTATGCATTGATTATGTGCATTAGAGTTAGTTCTAGTCACGGGTTACTCTTTATGGCCAAGGTCTCACTGGTATCGTATACCCTGAGACTACATTTGGAAATGGATATGCTTTGTGGTCAAGGTCTTGTCGGTGTTGCGTAGTCCATACTCAATTGCTATTTGCATGCTAGATTAGGTAAATGGTCTCGGGCTACACTTTGTGGCTAAGGTCTCTTTGGTATCGTGTACCCGGGAATGTATTTGGAGATGGATTACACTTTGTGGCTGAGGTCTCTCCGGTATCGTGTAATCCATACTAACTGTATCATTATGAAGGCATGTAGTATATATACAGCTAAGTATCACTCCCTTTGTTACGCACCCTTGCCAACAGGGGTTGAGGTGTTGGATAACCCATCGTGATATATTTCATGAGCCTTTCTGAAGTGCCACTCCCATGGTACGATGTGATTGTTTCCGGAGGCGGGAACCTGTCTGGCGTGGCCAATTTGTTATCGGTGTCGTGATTGCCAGGAGGGGTTATCAGGGGTTTGTTAGGTGACCCATAGATGCATATGGGGACTGGCAGGCTTCTAATCACGTCTAGGGTTTGTATTGCTGCGTAGTCGATGTTGTTCATTTGTTTGTTATCTTACTTGGATGTGCTTGCCCCACCCCTCATTGATCAAGTTGGAAAACTCACCCCATGTATACACCCCTTTTTAGATGATGATGCAGGTATCATGGTGCCAATGGCGGGTGATCCAGTATCTTCTAGGTCAGAGTACTGTGTGAGCGACTGGTGGATGCCAGAAGCGGAGGAGCACGACCAGGACTGTGCTTGCGACCATTGTGCTTATGCCACACTGTGAGATTGTACATCATATTGTGATATTTTTGAATATAGTTGTGGATTGTATATTTTCTTGAGATTATAGTATATGTCATGGATGAATGTAACATAATAACTCGGTTATTGCTATTATATTACCATTAGATGTTTTTTACATTTTACTTATAAATTCCGCTACTATACTCTGATTCTGCTACTTATACTGGTTTGTGATGTGAGATGGTGAAAATGTTAAGGTACTACTATCAGAGATCCTGGTAGGTTTGTAAGATAGGTATATGTCTTACTCACACCGTCGGTATTCCTAATGGTATGTTGAGACTTTCGGGAGTGGGGTGTGACATCGCGGGTGAGTGCGGGACTACATGCACGACAGGCAGGGGGCGCATGCATGACAGGCAGGGGGCACATGCATGACAGGCGGGGGTGCAAGGTGGCAGGCTAGGGTGCACAACAACAGGTGGGGGCACGAGGTGGCAGGCGGGGGCGCGAGGTGGTAGGCTTGGGAGCGAGGTGGTGGGTGGGGATGCAGGTGGGGGCACGAGATGGTAGGTGTGGGAGCGAGGTGGTGGGCGAGGGTGCAAGGTTGTGGGGTGCCACAAAGCTGCAGTCGATGGCACAAGATGGTGGGTTGGGGGGCGAGGCTGCAAGTGGGGGTGCAAGATGGTGGGCGGGGCACACGAGGCTGGTGCATGCGAGGCACGTGGGGCTACAAGGCTAGTGCATGTGGGGCGCATGAGGTTCGTGCACGCGGAGCATACTGGTCACATAAAGCTGGTGCACGTAGGGAGCGCGAGGTTGGTGCACTCGGGGCACGCGAGGCAGTAGGTTGGTGCAGGCAAGTGAGTACAAGGCTAGGGTATGGGTGCCTGCATAGGCGGGGTTTGGGTGCTCATGGCAAGGTGTGGGTGTATGCATGGGCGGGGTTTGGGTGCTCAAGGTGTATCTTTTGAGAATGATTGCAAGAGATCCGATGGTCCAATTTTGATGCACCACATATCGTTGGAATTATGATTCCGACTACTATCCATTCGTACGGTCACTTTGGACCGGATTCCTTCATATATGAGAAGTCATAATTGGACCCTTCTTTTCTCTCGCATGAGATTTCTGGGATTTTTGGGTGAGTATGGAATGTTTCTGGTTGGGTCACCTCAGTCAATTGTCATCTCTGTCTATCAGAAGTGGATGTTGCATCCACGATCCTTTAGTCATCACAGCTGAGGGAGGGTGGCAAAATTGGGTGTCTACAATTATGGCTATTGATACATATGGATTCAATCACTATGGGCCTGTAATATTTATTAATTACTATCATTGTAGTTGGTCACCACCTATATTTATGCTTCTATGGATTTTATACGCATACTCTGATTTTGTTAGACGTTCTCAAGAGATTGGTTTGGTTACTACACTACATCTATGATCTTAGGTATTGTTAGGCTGACTGGATTGGGAATCCAATGCCTCATACCTTAGCCATATTTGGGCCAGGGTGTGACAGCCATGCACATTCCAGCAAAAGATCTTCATTGAAATAAAAGCACAAGACATAAAAGCACATAGAGCAGAGAAGAGAACTGAAGAAAATGAAAACCAAACAAGCATGAATCTCCAAAGCAGAACAGAAAAAAAGGAAGAAAAGAGGAAGCCAAAACTAATGAGAATAAAAACAGAGTAGCAGTACCAAGAACAAAATGGAACAAACCTAGGAATAAATTGTCGTCTAGAGTATTTGTAGCCAAAGTGCACCCAAGAGAGAACAATACTCAGCAAGATACAAAAAACCACACACATATATAGTTGAAAAAGGGTGGAAAATGTAGATAAGAGTTACCCGGCCCGGTCTTGAATAGTGGTTCCTTCCATCCTCTCCATGCTTGATGTCCCTGCAGTAGCTCTGTTGGTTCCATCTGAGCCACCGAGGTCGACATCACAATCCATGACAGTGTCCTTCACCCGAAAACCCTCCAAAAGAACTTGAAGGGTGGCTTGAGGGTCATTGGTCTTGTGTAATAGGTCGGTCAAAACATCAATGAGAGGTTCTTCAGGGGAAAGGGATCTCGGGTGCTTTCTTGATCGGAATCGAGTCAATTCAACCTCGCAAGATGAACCAAATGGAGGAGTGGGGTCAGAGCTTTTGAGAATATACTAAATGGTGACTTGCTTTGGTCAGAATTTAATATTGGGAAGTTCATGGATGATGGACTCCAAATGCCTATCTGGGAAGAATGGGGGCACATCAGGTAATGAAGCAGACGCAATAGGCACAGTGGTGCATCTAGTTGCGGGTGTGGTTAAAGGGCAAGAGAAGGGTTTGTATCAAGAGGGGATGGAACAAGGGTGGTTTGATGTATAGAGGTAGGGCAAGTCTGGAGAGTAGAAACATGTAAAATTGGGAACATAAAATTAGAAGGGGCTTCATAAACAGTCATTGGGAAATAATCCAACCAAGAAAAAGATGGAATGGGTCCCTTAGGCTAAGTTTGGTAGCCAAGAGAAGAAAAGAAAAGAAAAAGGAATCCAGAAAAGGAAGGAAAAGAAAAGAGAAGAAAAGAAATAAAATGGTGAGAAAATAAAAGAAGTATGCATGTTTGGTTACCATTAGAAAAGAAGAAAAGAAAAGAAGAGTTTTTATAATTTTTCTTGTGTTTTTGGCAAGATATTTTTTTGGAAGCAAGAGAAAACTTCACAATTTCTAAGAAGAATTTTAAAATTAAACTGAATCTTCTCTTGGTTGAGGACATACCAAGCCCAAAGATAAAATTTTAAACCAAGAAAAAATAGAAAAAATTGTACTTTTTTCTTTTCTTTTCTTTTCTTCCCTTGATTACCAAACATAGTCTTAGGGTCAAGAGACATAGGTGGATGTGACCAAAACGGATCGGAAGGACCCAACTGAACAAAGAATGGTCCAACATAATTTGGGCAGGGCAAGCTTTAAGCATGACAGCATCACAACCGAAGGCCTGACAGTACAATCACTATAAGCGATTGGAACCGGTGTTGATAGCGACACAATGCCACTCGCCGATAAAGCCAAATCGCCCAATGTTGATGAAACAATAGGAGACTCGGTGGAAGAGAAAGACGGACCAGCAAGACCAGAATTCAGCAGTTAATCAAAAGGGGTTTAGTGAGGGCTTCCTTGAACAACTAGGTGGATTTCTTACCTTGGTTCGGTTTCGAACCAAACGTGCAGGTGGCAGTGACATGAGTAATACGTCCACAGAGGAGGTAGATGTTCTCTAGTTCAAAGAGAAACTTAACAGGAGTCGATGACCCGTCAGGAAGGGGAATTTTAGAGGTGAGACAAATAAACCGATTCTTCTTCAGACTTATCTTGAGAGAAGTGGTCCCATTGGGTAAACCCAGCTCATCAGGAATAGGTGGAAACTCCAAAATTTTCCCGAGACAGGACACCGCTGATCTGATATTCAGAAACGAGAAAGCTTCCTCAGGGAAATCACAGAGATGCATCCACACAGGGATTAATTCCATCTCCTTAACTGAAGCTTCCAATTTAAGATCGCAAATACCCAACTGAAGGAGCTGTTGGTCGCACCACCAAGGTGACAAGGAAAGAACAAGGTTCCGAGCTTCCTCCCAAATGAAGTCTGCAAAAAAGGAGCCTGCATCATCACAGCTTACAGCCACCAAGCCCCTTGGGTCCCAAAGGGAAACAAGAATGTCCCGAAGTCTTTCTTTGCCAGAGAGAAGGACAGTGACTGTTCCAAATAGCGCAAAGGGCGAAGAAATCCATGAAATCAGGCATGGTTCATCAAAAACGTCTAAGGCAGGGGTTCGCCAAATTGCAAAGCAAGAAAGAGGTGAGGGAGAAGTCAGAGGTGGGAGGAATTTATTTTTACTCCTAAATTGGGTATGGCTTCAACCAATGGCAGCACAAAACATATATGGGTATGAGTGTCTTCTCTTCGGGATAGGGGAGAGAGCGAAACAAGTCTGGGCAGCCCGCAGCGTCCTCAGACTTTTCCTTAATTTTTTAAATTTTCTAGAATTTTGAACTCCTTTTGAAACATTTCTCCTAACAATTTGGGGCTCTAATTTGTCCAATGGGAGGTGTAAGAGGGCCTTTAATTATCACATATGGTGATGTTTATATTTTTCTTCAAAACTAAATTAAACAATATCCCTACCTAGCTTGGCCCACGTTTCACTTGTTGTCACACCCTGCCTCCACTCATTTGAAGGCAGATGATAGGACACGTACATGTGTCCACAATCCATCTAGGATCCACGATGTAATACTTTAAGTGCATAAAATTATGAAATGATTCTACGATCACAAGATAATAATAATAGTCAAATATACATAACTAGTGAGTGGAGTCTAATAATATTTACTATATTTACCAAAATATTTTCCTAGCGAAATATTAATTACAGTTATGCCCCTAGGCCTGCATCTAATGTGTAAACAAAAATAAAAAGGAAAGATGATACTCTCATCCTCAGCTTGCTCCGAAAGCCCAATCATCGCATACACGGCGGTCATCGTGCATGACCAGCTCCTCGTCCTAGAGGTCATCTTCGTAGAGGGCCAGCTCCTCAGCTACAGTCTCTGAATGATTTCCTGAATCCACATCTAAAAAGGGGCAACAACGGGGGTGAGCTTCCACGAAGCCCAGTGAGGGTGCACACAAACATCCACAACAAATTATAAAATAAAACAATGTAAATGTCCAACCAAACCAATATAAATGCAATGACATGATCCGGATTATAAGCAAACAAATCTAATCAACAGATTCTAAGTCCATAATAGGTATTAGTGCTACTGCAACATAGGTGTGGTATCCCTAGTCATGAATGTACGCTATTAGTCTTTAAGGATACAAGTTAGTTGCGAGTTAGGAGCTTACCGATCCCTACATGGTTTCTTTGATACTCGGTAAGCCCCTATTAATAATCCTCTATAATATCACTACATCGAATCCAACATCACATGTAGGGCATACACACCACCAAATCCAACATCGTGTGAGGGTTTGTCACGACGCAAGTATCTACGCACCTCAGTCACCGAAAATCGTCTCCAATCTCAGACTGTCGAACGGTAGGATTAGCCAATAGATAAAACCCTATTGGCAAGGGTTGTAGCACCAGGGTGGTTATTCTAGCCCAATGCATTCTAACATACCACATCACATTACAATCGCACTCACACACCCCATTGACCTATAGTGCCAAAACCAACCTTCGGCCACCCTGTACCCCACACTCACACCATGGGCATGTGGTGCCGGAATCAACCTTTAGCCATCCTGCACCCCATTCTCCACAACACACATTCACCCTAGGCATGTAGTGCCAGAATCTAACCTTCGGCTACCCTATCCTAGTCACACACACACAGACACAAACACTCCATTCACAACTTATGTCATTATGCAACATACATGTCCAACACAAGTAACAAGTTTATAATATGAAATTAATATGCTTATCCACATATGCATCACAATTCATAACATAAACATTCTATAAAATAAAATCATACAAATCCCCTCACCTTAGTCCTAGGTGATGACGGAAAGCCGATGGCTTCATCACCTCTTGGTTTTACTCTTAGGATACATAAGATTTTAAGAAAACAAATCATCCATAGAGAAATGAGACCTTAGGCCTATGTTCTAGCTTCATTTTCTATTTTTCTTTTATTTGAAATTGTTCTCAAATTGAGGGTTTTATGACTATAGGGCTGATTTATACGTGGGGGATATTCACCCACCTCAATTAACTTGGATCAAGTGTAATCAATGAGTTAGTTAAAATATGTTTACACAACACACCCATATTTCCCCAAAGTTCCAGTCGTGACTAAGCTAAATTCAAGAATTTCGGTTGAGGGTTTATGTGGTGACCACCAATGGCTTATGTGGTCACCCCAAACCACTATAACCCATTTTTAATTTCATTTTTCTCATTCCAAATTTTGGGTTTGAATGGTAGGGTATAAAAGGTTTGGGAAAAACCCACCATTTTTAGGGTTAGTTACCCAAATTGAGGATTTCACTAGGGAGGGTTCATGGACTCAAATTGATCAATCAATCTTACTAGGATGGGTCTCTCACACTAAACTCCTCTCCCAATTTGTAGTTTTGACAAGTGGGAATGTGGGTTTTAGTAAATTTTTCCATTTCTAGGTTTTGTGTTGCTCAAATTGGGGGTTTTTTTATGAGGCTTCCTATGGAGGAGGTTTATGCACCCAATGTGATTGGAAAAACTTACTAGCTAGGTCCCCACACGGAATCCCCAAACCAATTCGTACATAGGGCATGTGGGTAGGGAGATTCGGTTGGGGTGATTCTCCATTAGCTTAAATAAAAAGGGAAAAGAAGAAGAAGAGAGAGACGTGTGTGTGAAGAGGAGTGGAGAAATCGTTTTACCTTACTTGGTGGGAAACCTTTGCTTCCTCCTTCTCCCTTGCTCTCCTTCTCCTTATTCTTCTTTCTCTTTCTCCTTCTCCTTGCTTTTACTTTGGTAAGTGGAGAATGAGTGGTAATAGTTTGTATTTATAGTCAATTAACTAAGGCCTGTTTGGGAGAAAAATGGGTTTTCACCCATTACCGGGTTAACTAGTTATTTGGCACTAACGGGCCCACCTTGGGGTGACCCTATACATTAATCCATTACCCAATAAGTGATACCAACCAATGGAGGTGGTTTGAGATGCACAGATTTGAAGGCCTGGGTTCCATGGTCAAATAGTTTGGTTTTGATCGGTATACCTTACCGGAGAACCGAATTGGTCCCCTTGTGTGGAAATGGATATTTAAGTTGAATGTGGCCTTTCTAAGGTGTTTTTAGTATGTGGCCCCACCTTTTGGTATTTTACACTTTTAAGGTTTGGGGATTTTCCCTTGAAGTGTAAGGACTTGACCAACATTTTCTTCTACGCCCGGAACCCCCTTCCAATTTTTGAGGCATGAGTAGCAGGTGCAATTGGGGTCATCCTTCCCTTCTCGAAAAAATACGGCTGCTACGCAGTATTCATTGATACTGGTGTCCTCCGGTGCTTCATCTGTACATTTAAAATAGAAATTTTAGGGTAGGGGTATAACACCTGTCACCTGTAATTAAGGATATCGATTTGGAACCAAAATCATATACGGAAATTGAAGCCGACCATTTAAATCGTATGGAATTGAACTAAAGAAGGACTGGCATGGTTTCGGTATCTAGAAAGGGAACCAAATTGGCACCCGATAGACGCAACAGTAAATGCTTCTCAGATATAGGAAAAAGAAACTATCGGGGATTCCTGTTACAAAACACAATTGACAGGGAACCATTCAGACCGAAACCTCTGTCGAAACCTCTATAGATTTAGGTTCAACGCACATTAATGCCCACATATATATTCAAATGCGAATCCCAATTAAAAAATATATAATATCACATCCCTAAAACAGAGTGTCCATCTTTGTCCATAATTGTGAATAATACGAATGAGCAATTGTTCATAAAAAAATCCAATTTTTTTTTTAATAATACATAAAAAATGTATTACGATAAACAAATAATGTAAAATTATAATTAATTACTTTAATCTCATTAAATTGGATACATATTAACACATCCAATGTCAAAATATCCAACAAAATGTGAAAATATCCAACAAAAATAATCTACCCATAAAAGGGTCACTTTCATTCAACTATTTTAAACACCCGCAGGGTCGGTGGTGGGCAGCAACAGCAAGCGCCGCAGCATTCAGATCATCACGTTCAGTAGGGGCAGGGTGGTGGGGCGGTTGCGGGTAGTTTCAGGGGTGGGGGCAGGTGGTGGGAGCTGATGCAACTCTAATACGATGATGCCCTTCCCCTGCTTGCTAAAGCAAAAAATATGTGTTGCAGCTGTATCCCCCTTTCCATATCCTTTTTTTTTGTCCCTCAAAGAAACCCTTAATGTTCTTTTGTTTGTTACTTCATATGTTTGGATCATTTATGATGAATGGAAACTATGAAAAGAGCTGAACCACTCCCTTCCACCTCAGGATGCGTAAGAAAGAAACCAAAAACCATTCTTTACAGATAAGCATAGACATGCATTGTCACACCCCGTTCTCACTGAACCGGGCCAGTGACTAGGTTAACACCGGTTAACCCAAACCTGCCAGGATCATCTGATACTGTATTCCACCACAACATACACACAACTAATAGAACTTATCAGATCAGCGGAAGACTAAGTTTTACCTGTGAATAATCCCATAATACTTGATACCCGAATTGTGATACAATAGTTATATACATGTGGGCCCGAAGGCATGATATTTACACAATAAAAGTATAATTCACATATCAAGTACATAAAGGAAACTATCAAAATAATCAGAGTACACAGCTCAGCTCGGTATCAAGACTAGAGCTCAGCTCGACATCAAGGTTTGAGCCCAGCTCGACATCACATGGTAGAGCTCAGCTCGGCTTCAAAAGTGGAGCACAACTTGGCATCAGAACTGCGGTCCCGCAGCACAACTCTCGCACGAGCAGTCAGTGCCGTGCTCTAACTCCTCAGGGGCCCACCAGTCCTCTTCAGGAAACTCGACTGTGGGACCCACCCCGTGTTCATCATATGTATGACTTGTAAAATCATCTAAAAAGGGGGGTACCCGTGGGGTGAGCTCACTAGCTCAGTAAGTGGTAAGATGGACCACACAGCAGTCCACACAGTGAAACACATCATATGCACTACATGCTAGGCAATACATTTTAATTCACATCCACCTAAGCAACATTACTAAGCCTTTGGTTTAGTGCTACTACAGCCACAGTGTGCGTATACTCTGGGTACGAGCCACGAACTCCAACCCGCGATACGCCCATAGGGCTGTCGGAGAAGGCCCACCGTGAGTACTCGGAAAATTAAAAACAGTGCCGACCACCGGCTCTCAACAGAAAACTAAATGACTGAAATTAAAGGTGTTGACTCCAGCAATTTAAAAGCAGTACGATTGGCCCTCTTGAATATACAACCGGGGTTGCCAACTGTCCTAATGACCCGCCGGGCATTATGTCTAACCGCCACAGTGACCCGACAACCGCGACCACTGCTTCCCCCCAAATGGTAACCCAACACCTCAACCCCTATTAGGAAGGGTCATAGCACGGGAAGGTGAAATCCTAAACCGCATGCTCCTATATGATAATAGTACGATTGCATAGTGCCACCGCGTCCCATACCACGGGCCACTAATGCACTTGTTTCCAAGCCGACTACGGCATCTAGTCTATCAATGCATCATGCACAATGATGCCAACATTCAATCACATAAGCATCTCATCACTTGGCATTTAGAAAGTAAACATAGCACACATGCATAACAATGTGAGGATGACTAACCTACATAGCATATTCATGATGTCATGACTAGAATAGATACAAGTAAATGAATGCCAAACAATGCCTTGAAACAAGGCCAAACGTCCTCTCCCCACTTACCTGTAGTGTACAAGGATTCCCGTTCGGTACGGGTGAGATCCGGTGCGAAACGTGTAGGATTTGGTGAACCTAACATAATCGAGCGGGGTTAGTACTTCACCATTTTAGGATCAAAATTAACGAGATCCGATGAAAAATCATGTTTAGAACATTAAAAGAATGTCGCATGTCCGATTTGGGTCCAATCGGACGTAAGAATCACCATCGGGGCCACTCAGGTGGGTCAGACAGGTGGGCTGTCTAGCCCCCGGTTTGGCCCACCAGTTTGGACTGGCGGGTAGGCTGGCCCACTGGTTGGCCCACCGGTCTGGCCTGCCGATTGGGCTAGGGGGCCCTGCTAAGACCGACGGGCAGGGTGGCCCACCGGTTAGGCCGCCGGTCTGGCCCATCGGTTGTGCCCGAAGGCCCTGCCTCTCTCAGGTGGGTGGTCACAGGCGGGACAGATGGCCCACCGGTCCCACCCAGCGGTCTTGGCGGGAAAACTGTTGTTACTTCCCAACTTTCTCCATTCTTTGGGGATTCAAATGGGGCTTTTTCCAACTCATTCTTCACACTTTCAATGTCTTATAGGAGGGTTCTAACCTAGATCTAGGTTAGATTCAAGTGATGGAAACCATCTTACCTTCTTTGCTCAGGAACACCTTCAAACCCTCAAATTACTTCAAACCCACAATGCTTCTCCAACCTTGTCAATACCTCTTCAAATCCTTCAAGATCAACACATAAATCATCTATTAAACCTTAGATTCATCATTTCAAAAGGGATTTACAAGATCTCAAGAAACCCTACTCGAATCAAGGGTTTATACTTAGGTATGGTGAATGTTCAAGGAACCCAACTTTGCTTACCTCTAAATGTAGATCTAGAGTTGAAGATCACTCTCCCGACGCCGGAATGGGAAGATCAAGCTTCGGCGCCGCTGAAATCCTTCTCTTCTTCCTCTTCCTTCTCTTCCCTTCTTCTTCCCTTTCTTTTCTCTCTCCTCTTTACTATCCTCACCAACGTACGGGTGTCATAAATGAAAAGAAAGAAAATCATAAATGCTATATATATACTTCCTAAATAACTAAATAGTGCACATGGATGGGTCACTCAGGTGGGTGGGTGCGCCCACCTGAGGGCCAAAACTTGGGATTTTTTGACAGAGTTCGGGCCTGGTGCGAACCCCACCCTAGTGTACGATGTAGTATACGTATATACCTTAATATACGACTACAATACCTGCTTTATCCGTACATGGCCTTATGATAGGTGCATATACATGGCTTGGGCACTCCCGTCTCTTCTGGCACTGGCTCGGACTTGTCAGGCCAGCCGGTGTTTAAGGTCACCCTTGCCATCATAGCCCATAAGGAACCCGCTCTAACTCCCTCTGGTTCAGTTCTTACATGGTTAAATCGGGTCAACTGCGTAATCAGACCGGGTTTAAGAAGTAGGGTATTACATATAAGACTGCTTATAAGATCAATTTGGGTTAATCTCCCTATTGTTTGGTGTATGGGAAGGGATGTCACTTACTGGTTGAGTTAGAACATACAGCTGAATTTTGATCTGTCTACTCCTGGTACTTATAGAGGACTCCAACTAATAGAGTTGGAGGGGATTAGGAATGATGCCTATGACAATGCTAGGATTTATAAGATGAAATCCAATAGAAAGTCTTTCACTCCTGGTGATAAGATTTTGCTTTATTTTCATAATAGACGAATCCTTAGAAAGTCTTTCACTCCTGGTGATAAGATTTTGCTTTACTATTCTAGGTTGCATATTATTCCAGGCAAGTTGAGATCCTATTGGGATGGTCCTTTTATTGTGCAGACTATTTTTGCTCATGGTGCTGTTGAGGTTTTGAACCCTAGCACAAGTGCAATTTTAAGGTTAATGGTCAGCGTTTAAAACTATTCTTTGAGCTTCCTACTGCTACTAGTGAAGAGCTCATGGATCAGCATGAACCTCTTTGTATAGATGACTGACTTTTACCTAGGTATGACCCCCCTTGCATTGTCTTTGCATTTGATTCTTTCCATTCATTGAGGGCATTATATGACTTAAGTGTGGGAGAGGGGAATCCTTTTCTTTTAGCTTTTTTTTTTTCCTTTGTTTGTTTTTCTTTTGTTTTTGAGCTTGCAAAGGATGAAATCCTACTTTGGATTTTAGTTAATGAACATACCATTCAGTTGCTTGATATGAAAGTAAGAATCTTTGATTATGGTATCCATCTTGAACACATAAAAACCCTATTGTGAACAAAGGAACAAGCCTGTGTATTGAGGTGTGACTCTCTTTTGAAAATAAAAAACCCTTGTTTTACGGTGTTTGACCATATGTAAGTCTGTGGGTTCCTTATACTCTTGATTTAGAGTTGAGACTTTCTTTTTAGATGGGCATAAGTTGACGAATACACAATTTTAAATAAAGTGTGGAAAGTAATAGTAAGAGTTGACTCCCTCGGAACTAGATAGGGCATTGCACCTCAGGAAGTATGGTGTTTTGATCAAAACTCTTAGGGAGGAAATTTTTGAAAGAACTCTAGCATCATTGTCTATATGGGCATATGCAAAAAATGAAGCTTTTACACCCATGCCCTGCCTCAGTCTAATTTGAACTATAGTGGTAGGTCTCGGACCGAAGATCGGAAGCACAATGGAGTTTTGGCTTGCAGCTACCATTACCAAAGGGGGAGAGGTGACTCCAAGTGTTCGTGCATTGCATGCCAATCTAACTGTAGGGGGTTCGTACCTTTCGATCCCAGACAGTAAGTGACCCGGCTCCTCACACATAAATCTCAACACGTACCTAAGTTATAGAAAGGCCATGAGCACAGCTGAGGGCAACCACCCTTGCAAGACCAATTATAGGACAGCAAGCAGTCCAGACAGTTGTCTTAAGCATCGGAAATAAGCCAGCAGATCCACTAGGCCTGAATCCGGTGGGCTGTTTTTAGTGAGCCAACAGACTGCTGTCAAGGTTTTGATGCCTGTGGGTCCCACCACTTGCATCATAAATAGTCTTAGATGATCTCGAATCATTCTCCACAACTTCCTCATGATGTGAGTCCATTGCGGACCTAAGTAGTTGGGTTCTCGGGCTCCGAAAGATGTATTAACCTGATCGATCTGAATAGGGTTCAACCAAACGGACCCTAAGGCCCAATTTAACTCATAAGTTAGAAATGAGGAACTCATTTCCTCATTTCCCATTGTGTGCAAATGTGGGAGAGGAAAGGAGAGAAGAAGGAGAAGAAGAAGGAGAAGAAGAAGAAGAGGAAGAGGAAGAAGAAGGAGATAAGAGTTTACCTTGGTCTCGACTGCCGCATCGTATCCCTACCGGAGGTGAGTACAACCTCCCATACAACTCTCTCTCTCTCTTCATTTTAACCTAGATTAAGCTAGGTTTGGATGGAATCCTAGTGCACGAACCATGTTGAGGCCATAGAATGCATATTCTACCTCCCCAGTGCCGTTGTTGAGCTAAAGCCAAGCCCGGTGAGCTACGACAACAAGTAGTGACAAATGACCAACTAGGGTTTTAATCATTCGATCGATGTATCTCCCAAATGGCTTAGTGGAATCTAGAGTTTAATGGCCTAGAAGGATGCTAGGTACATTCCCTACAAATTCCATGAAACAAATCTCGACGATCGGGCCCAAGCCGAAAAGCCCCAATTCGAGTGGATAGTCTATACTGCCATCGGAAGCAAGCCACCGGATCCACTGGGCCTACTTCCGGTGGGTTGTTTTTGGTGAATCATAGAAGCTTATGAGCTCTCTATCACCACCACCAGAAACAACACTGATATTTGTGGTGGAAATACCCTATTTTCGGTGGGTGTTTCCAGTGACATTATTGTCACTGGGAAACCTTGTCTGTACCTTTTGGGGGTGACCCAAGTGGGCCTTTCCCAATATTTTTGACACGTACTGATGTACGATTGCCCTTGTGTCTAGGACAGTGACGCGCATGTGCCCCAAGATCGAAACTGAGTGGATTGATTGGTGGCCTTATTTGAACCCTAACACAAGCAGAGATCAACAAGTTGAGAGATGGTTGCTTTATTTTTGGATTGTTTTATTATTATAGAATTGGTCACATGTGTAAGATTATACATGATTATTAAATGTTCAAATGATGATGTTCTATCACATGTTTCATTTTTATGATTATGATATGAATTGTTATGGAGATGTATTGTGGGATCCAGTGTGGCTAAGGTGGTACTGGTACCGTTATCGCCATATGTTTGGTTGTATGTATGAGACAGAATTCGATGTGGCCAAGGTGGTACCAGTGCCATAATTACCGTATGCTTGTTGCATTCATGCATTGATTTTGTGTATTAGAGTTAGTTGTAGTCGCAGATTACACTTTGTATCCGATGTGTTACTGGTATCGTGTGCTCTGGGACTACATTTGGAAATGGATACATTTTGTGGTCAATGATTGGTCCGATGTTGCATAATCTATACTCAACTGTGATATGTATTACACCCGTGCCTTGATCCGGTATAATTTAAACTATTGTGATAGGCCTCGAATCGAAGATCAGAAGTACGATCGGGTTTTGGCTCATGGTTGCACATTACCGAAAGGGTGGAGATGACCCCGTATATTCATGCTTTGTATGCCTATCTAACTGGAGGGGATTCATACCTTCTGATCCCAGATGGTAAGTAACTCGGCACCCCACACTTGATTTCTGGTATGCATCATAATTACCGAAAGGCCTTGAGCATGTCCGAGGGTAGCCACCCATGTGAGAAAAACCTTGGGACAGCAAAGTGTCAAGACAGTAAGCTGTCTTGGCCACCAGAAACAAGCCATCGGAACTAGCCTGGGCATGAATCTGGTGCCTATTTTTTATGGGACTACAGGCTGCTATCAAGGTTCTGATGCCCGTGGATCTTACCACTCGCATCATAAATGGTTCAGGATGATCCCAAATCATCCTCCACACCTTCCTCTTGATGTGGACACCTTATGGAGCTAAATGTGTAGATTCTCATGCCCAGAAACTCATTTTAACCTGATTGGTTCAAAAGAGGCCCAAACCAAACAGACCCTAAGGCCCAATTAAGTTATAAATTGGGAAATGAAGATTCATTTCCTCATTTCCCTTATTCCCAACGTAGGAGAGAGAGAAAGAGGAGAGAAACGAAGAGGAAGAGGAAGAAGGTGGGGATTGGAGGCTTACCTTGGTGCCAGTTGTCTCCTTGTTGCCAGAATCATTGCCAGAGGTAAGTTCAACCTCCCATGCCACTCTCTCTCTTCATTTTGATTGGACAAAGCTAGGTATGGATGGAATCTTGGTGTACACACCATGTTAAGGATGTAGGATGGGTGTTCTACCCTCCCGGTGTTGTTGTCGAGCTCGAACCAAGTCCGGTGAGCTCCGATAACATATAATGCCAAAAGACCAACTAGGGTTTTGATAGTTTGATCAATATATCTCCCAAATGGATCAATGAAATTGAGATTTTCTTGGCTTATAATGATGCTAGGAGCATCCCCTATAAACTCTATGGAACAAATCCCGACGATCGGGCCCGAGCTAAAAAGCCCCAATTTGAGTTGGTCCTTTTTGTGTCCATCGAAAATATGGCACAGGAAACATTGTAGCTATTTTTGATGAAAAATGAGTCTTAAGTGCCCTTTGTCACCTCCACCGAAAATAGGACTGATATTTTTGGTGGAAATGCCTTGTTTTCGGTGGGTGTTTCCAGTGATAGTATTGTCACCTAGGGACTGTGTCTGTACCTTTTGGGGGTGACCTATGTGGGTCCCTCCTGATGTTCCTGATGCATACTGATGTATGATTCCATTTGTGTCTAGGACAATGATACACACGTGCCCCAAAGTCAGAATTAATTTGATTGATCGATGGCTGTACTTGAACCTGAACATACCCGATCGTAAAATAGGTGAGGGTTGGACTGTGTTTATTTTTGAAAATGTTTATTATTTATTAAATTGCTCACACGCTTAGAATTACATGTTTAATTGAAATTGTTATTTTACGATCAAGATATAAATTGTATGGAAATGTATAACGGGATCTGGTGTGGCCGAGGTGGTACCTGTACCGTGATCGCCATATGTTGGATGTGTGTGTGTGTGTGATGGAATCCAGTGTGGCCAAGGTGGTACCAGTACCATGATTACCATATGTATGTTACATTCATGCATTAATTATGTGCATTAGAGTTAGTTGTAGTCGTGGGTTATACTTTGTGGCCAAGGTCTCGCTGGTATCTTGTACCTTGGGACTGCATTTGGAAATGGATAGGCTTCGTGGTCGAGGTCTTATCGGTGCTGTGTAGTCCATACTCAACTGCTATTTACATGCAAGATTAGGTAAACGGTCTCAAGTTTCACTTTGTGGCCAAGGTCTCTCTAGTATCATGTACTTGGGACTGTATTTGGAGATAGATTACACTTTGTGACCGAGGTCTCTCCGGTATCGTGTCATCCATACTAACTATATCATTATGAAGGCATGTATTATATATGTGGTTAGATATAGCTCCCTATGCTATGCACCCTTGTCAATAGGTGTTGAGGTGTTGCATAACCCATTGTGGTATGTTTGATAAGCCTTTCCGAAGTGCCACTCCCATGGTACGATGTGATTGTTGTCAGAGGTAGGAACTTGTCCGATGTGGCCGATGTGTTACCGGTACCATGACTATCAGGAGGGGGTTATCAAAGGTTTACTGGGTGACCCATAGATGCATACGGGGATTGGCAAGCTTCTAATCATGGCTAGGGTTTGTATCGCTGCGTAGTCGATGTTATTTTCGAGACAAGGGATACAACTTAGTGGCCATAGTAGCATTTACCAAACTTAGTTTATATTGTTAGGTGGATAATAAATAAACGAATAGCATTAAGAGCATCATGGACTATGCATTTAATTTCCACAATCGTGCATCATAAATTATTACTACTATTGTCTTACTTTGATGTGCTTGACCCCACCCCTCACTGAGCGAGTTGGAAAGCTCACCCACGTATACCCCTCTTTTTATTTGATGATGTAGGTACCATGGTGCCAGTGGCAGGTGACCCAGTATCTTCTAGGTCAGAGTATAGTGTGAGTGACTGGTGGATGCCAGAAGCAGAGGAGCACGATCAGGACTGTGCTTGTGACCACTGTGCTTACGCTGCACCGTGAGATTGTACATCATATTTTGATACTTTTGGATATAGCTATGGATTGTATATTTTCTTGAGATTATAGTATATGTCATGGATGAATGTAACAGAATAACTTTATTAATGCTATTATATTACCATTAGATGTTTTCTCATTTTACTTATAATTCCGCTACTATACTCTGATTCTGCTGCTTATGTTGGTTTGTGATGTAAGATTGTAAAAATATTAAGGTACTGCTATTAGAGATCTTGGTAGATTGGTAAGATAGGTACATGTCTTACTCACACCGCCAGTATTCTTGATGGTAAGTTGGGTCTGTCGAGAGTGGGGGTGACAATATGCAAGCTAGATTAGGTAACGGTCTCGGGTTTCACTTTGTGGCTGATGTGTTACCAGTATCGAGTCCCTGGGACTGTACTTAGAGATTGATTACATTTTGTGGCCGAGGTCTTACCGGTATCATGTAATTCATACTAACTGTATCATTATGAAGGCATATAGCATATATGTGGTTAGGTATCACTCCCTATGCTACAAACCCTTTCCAACAGGGATAAAGGTGTTGGATAATCCATTATGATATGTTCGATGTGCCTTTTCAGAATTCCACACTTGTGGTTTGATGTGATTGTTGTCGGAGGCTGGAATTGTAAGGCGTGGCCCATGATTGGTACCGGTGCCATGATAGCTAGGAGGGGGTTATCAGGGGTTTGTTGGGTGACCCATGGATGCATATGGGGACCGACAGGCTTCTATTCACGGCTAAGGTTTCTATCCTTGCATAGTTGATGGCGGTTCCGAGATGAGGGATACAACCTAATGTGCTATAGTAGCATTTACTAGACTTAGTTGTATTGTTAGGTGGATAATAAAATAACTGAATTGCATCATGAGCATCATGGGCTATGCATTTAATTTTTGCAATCATGCATCATAAATTATTACTGCGATTGTTATAATTAGATGTGCTTAGATCCCACCCCTCACTGAGCGAGATGGAAAGCTCATCCCATATATACACCCTCTTTTTAAATGATGATATAGGTACAGTTGTGCCCATGGTTAGTGATTCTCTATCCTCCGGACCCAAGTACAGAGTGAGTGACTAGTGGATGCCGGACGAGGAGGAGTATAGCCAGAACTATGCTTGTGATTTCTATGAATTCGTGGCACCATGAGGTGTTCAACGTATTTCTGGTGATTTTGATACGAGTATGTGGATGGTACATATTTTTAAACTTATACGTTATAGATAATTGTAAAAGGATAATTCAATTATGGATAATATTTTATCACTAGATAATTTTCCTAATTTTGTTGATGATTCTGCTACTATACTCTGATTCTGCTGCTTTTGGTTGGTTTGTGATGTGAGACTATGAAATGTAAGGTACTACTATCAGAGATCTTGGTAGGTTTGTAAGACAGGTACGTGTCTTACTCACACCACCGACATTCCTAATGGTAAGTTGGGTTTACTGAAAGTGGGGTGACATAGAAGCTACATAGTAACTTAGGTGTCTGGTGTTTGCTCCACCATGTCATTCAGGCCAACAGTAGTGGAGTAGGATAGAGTTCATTATAAAAAATAAAAAAAAAAATAAAAAAACCACACAGCAAAAAGTATGTGCAAATGTCATCAATGCCTTGGTAACATGTTTGGTAAAAAACAATCCAATGCCATAGTCTTTGGTTCCCTACTACTTCACAAGTGGTTTTGCCTAAAGATAAGGATGTTTTAGAAGAGATAAAGTGAGTTCCAAATTAAGAAATATGCTCATGCCTAAAATTGATATGGGGTAATAAAAATTCAAGTGTGGGGGTCCCTAGATCAAGTATAAGAGGAATTATCTTTGCTTCGGATCAGTATGGCCCTTACCTTTAGCCAAGGTTTGATCTACTTTTCTTTTATAAATTTTGGGTGTATATTCACTGTAAACACACACGAGACACAACTCATCCACTAGGCTAACCTAGGGGTTTAAAGGCTTATTGCACATGCTAAGTGCAACAGTGATTCTTACGAAAGTAAGTTAGATTTTTACTTTTTATTCTTTTTTTTTTTAATCAAGGACTAGTAAAGTTTAAGTGTGGAGGAATTCTAATGAGAACATTTATGTGTGAAATCTTAGGTAGTAAAGCATGTATTTTTACATATTTAGAATGGAGCTACCTTGGGTTTTACTCTCTTTTTGTAGGTTTTGTATTTTAAGGGCCTTAAGGAATATCGAGCGCCATATCTCCAATTTTACACTTAAAGAGGTCCTATTTCTTTTCATGGTTATGATAAAGATGAAATTTTGAGAAAGATGGATGTATTGCATTAAAATTACACATCCGTTTGGTCACCAGTACAAGTGATTATTCTTTTTGGTCCAGAAAAAGAATAATAGATCAGAACTAAACCGAGATGGAGAACTAGTCTGTTTGTAGTTGTTCTAGGTTAACAAGGAATATTCCAAATACCAACGAGGATCGATGGAACCCCCTTGAGTGATAGAAGATTATTTTTTGGTAACAACAACTACCTAGCATAGTTGGTGAGTTGTGGTGTGCAACAATCCCTTGCTCACCAGGAGGTCTCAACTTTGAACCTCTTGGCTACTTTCTTTTTGGAATCGTTGGATACCTCTCTCCCTTGCCTCTCTTTTCTCTCCCTTATCTCTTCACTCTCTCTTGCTGCCACCCCAGTATTTTAGATTCCAATTAGGAAACCAACTTGTTGTCCTAACCCTACCCCCATTCCTTATATAAGGAACACACTCAAGCAAGGAACGGACCATTCTCTCTTAGGATTTTCTTTAGTCTCTCTTGTCCTTTAGGTTTAGTTCTTCTCCAGTTCTTTGCTTTTGCTTTTGTCTTATGCACTTATGTAATGGAGTTCTACTTAATGAAGGCAAGTTTCTTTTATGTTCATAGTTTTATTTTATTCAGTTGTAAGTTTACTTTCTAGTTCTAGGTTTAGTTCTAAGTGACAAGAACAAGCTGTGGAGCGTCTCTTTCAAGTTCAGATTTGTCTTCTCTAGTACTAGTAATTTCATATTTGGTTTATTCCATATTTGGTTCTTAGTATTGGTAGGATTTCAAATCTTAACCAAGTTTTCAAGTTTTCAAGTTCAAGTAGGTAGGCTTCTCGTAAGTCTTCTCTCCCCCATCTCATTCCTTCTGTTGACTACCCTTTCCTTCTTAACTTAGGATTTTACTTTTAATCTTTAATTTATTATTTTCCCTTTCCCCCAAGGTTCATGGCTAGTGTATATGTTGGCTCTACCCCTCCTAGCCAGAGAATGATCTTTATTTTTGGTTTTTAATTTTAGTTACTTTTTATTTGATTATTTAAATTCTTAGATGCGTTGGTTTAGAGCGATAGTTAGAAGTAGATCACTATAATTAATTAGTTCACTTTTGCATTACTTTAAAAGCCAAAAATAAATTTGCTACTCTCCTTGTTTGACCCATTAGCTACACTGATCCGTAGGCTTGCGGTTGCTTTTTAAATCTCAAACAACAGTCATAATCCTTCATCAATTCCAACCAATGCCTCTGTCTCATGTTGAGCTCTTTTGGGTGAAGAAAAATTTGAGGCTCTTATGGTCGCTGTATATCTCACTCTTCTCACCATACAAGTAATGCCTCCATATTTTCAAGGAAAAAATTACCGCTACCAATTCCAGGTCACGGGTGGGGTAGTTTTTCTCATAGTCCTTCAACTAGCAGGATGCATAAGCAAAGACCTTCCGATGCTATGTCAACACACAACCCAATCCCAGCTTAGACGCATCGTTATACACAATCATACCACCGGTACTAGTCAGAATAGTAAAAACTGGAGATGATTCCAACCTTTTCCTTAGCTCCTTGAAACTCTTCTCACAAGCATCGAACCACTTAAATTTCACACCCTTACGTGTGAGTTGAGTCATTGGTGTAGAAATGCAAAAGAAGTTCTCAATAAACCTCCTGTAGTATCAGGTAAATCCTAGAAAACTACGAATGTCTGCCACATTCTTGGGGGTGTCCCACTCTAGAACTATCTTCACCTTGCCTGGGTCAACCTCTATCCCCTTATCTGAGACAATGTGGCATAGGAATGCCACTTTGAAAGCCATAACTCACACTTGCTGAATTTGGCGTAGAGTTGCTTCTCTCTCAGATGTTGTAGTAATAGCCTCAGGTGAACAGCATGTTCCTCTACACTCTTAGAGTACACTAAGATGTCTTCAATAAATACAATCATAAACATATCTAACACATCCTGAAATACCCAATTCATCAAGTCTATGAATGCAGCCGGTGCATTGGTCAGTCCAAATGATATCACCAAAAACTTGTAATGTCCTACCAAAATCTGAAAGCTGTTTTGCTGACATCACTATCCTTGATTCTGAGTTGGTGGTAGCCCGATCTAAGGTCAATCTTGGAGAATAACTTAGCACTTTGTAGTTTATCAAACATGTCATCAATCCTTGGAAAAAGATATTGGTTCTTGATGGTTAGCTTGTTAAGCTCCCAATAATCAATGTACAACCTTATGCTTCCGTCCTTCTTCTTAGCAAACAATACCGATGCTCCCATGGGGATACACTAGGTCTAATGAATCCCTTTTTCAGAGGCCCTGAATTTACACCTGTAATTCCTTCAGTTCTATGGGGGCCATGCGGTAAGGAGCTTTTGACACTGGTGTCGAGTCAGAGAGTAGGTCTATAACAAACTCTCTCTCGGTCAATGATCTAACCTCTATCTCGGTATCTATCACAGATGCCAGGTAGCCTTAACACCCTTGGTCTAATAGCTTCTTCATCCGAAGTGCTGACATAATAATCTTCTTGTGTTTCTTTGGCTTATCCCCTACAAAGGTAAATTCTCCCTCATCATGGGGTCTGAATACTATCACGTTCTTTGCACATAACACACTAACTCTATAAGTAGACAACTAGTCCATCCCTAGAATCACATCAAAATTGATCATATCCAACTCAATCAAGTGTCCATTCAAGTCATGTCCATTTATGGTCATAGGACAGGGTTCGAAAACATAATTCAAACCCACCACACTCCCTGTGGGTGACTCACTGCCAACCACTCGGTCAAGCTCTTGGGTGGAATTCCCATCTTCTTCACAAATGTTAGTGACGCAAATGAATGGGATGCTCCTAAGTCAAATAACACATGTGTAGGTAAAAATGTTATCAATAATGTACCTGCCACCACTCCTAGTGTAGCTTTTACATCCTTTGTGGTCATAGCAAATACCCTCCCTTGTGGTCTCTGGCCCTATGTTGGTTGTGCCGTCTAGTTGGCTACATAAGCCTGTTAGGGCCTAGGTGACAAAGTATAAGGTGCATCCCATGGCCTCTGGTGGGGGCCTATCTAGGCTAGGTGAACTGGCTGGTCACAATGGAAACATCTAGGGTTTGAACCCACATATTGAGACAAACCACTGGAGCTTGAGGACTGGGAGGCTTGACTTGCTTCTGGCCTTCTTGACTGGACTAGAGTTGGGTTGATATAAGGGCCTCTTGAGAACTTGCTAGCTCCCCTGGAATCAGAGGACACCATGAGCCTCTTCCCCATTTCTTGTTGGGTCAAGAAATTGTCCCTATGTCGATCCTCAATGGACTTGGCAACTTGGACCACCTTAGCATATGTCTGCAGCTTCAACCCAACCACAGTAGAACTAATACTTGGCCTCAACCCCTTTTCAAACTTCCTAGCCTTGGACCTATCATTTTGAATGTTCTCTGGAGCAAAGTAGTATAGCTCCTCATACCTCTATTGGTACTCTAGCACTAATTGGGACCCTTGCACCAAATTAGAAAACTCACTCTCTCTCCTATCTAGCTCTCAAGGAAGTAATTCCCAGAAAAGGTCTCCTTGAAGTCTTCCCAAGTGGGGGTGGGGTTGGTTGCTCTCATAATGGGCTCAGTAGCCCTCCACCAAGCGTCGGCTTCATTTTACAATTGGTAGCCGACACATAGTATTTTCTGCTCATCATTTTAGCCCACTAACTTAATGTCTCTCCATACCCCCAATCCATCTTGAGGGAAGCAACTGATCATGGCTCACACATTGGAGAAGTATGGGTCCTTAGCCTTTGGAACTTCTCAATCATTTTGGTTAGGTCAGTCTAACCCTCTACGTGTACTTGGGCCTGTTCTTGCACTTTCCCAGGTACTTGTCCTTGAAATTGTCCCTATACCTGTCCTTGCACATGTCCATGCACTTGCCCTTACATCCCATTTAATTTCTAAAGGGTGAATGAGCCAGCTGGCATCGAGGCTGGTGCCGGTGGAGTAGAGGATGCAGGAGGTGCATTATGGGCCTTAATAGCAGCCTGGATCCGAATCCCGGCCATGAACTGAGTTTGCCTCTCTTCCACCTCATGCATCATGTTACCCATTATATTGGCAACATCTTGTGTCGTGAGAATGGGTGGGGCTGGTGGCACATTGCATGGTCTACCCCAGTTCTGCATAGGGGAAGTGGGAGGTGACACATTAGATCGAGATCAAGTGTTACTGCGTGATATGATTCTTGTTGAGGAATCTTAATTAGTCAAACATACGTAGGTAGCAAGCATGTTAAGGTCAACATACATTATGGGTCCTGCATGCATACACAAGGAGTAGTTTAGAATTGAAGCATGCATAGGTGGGGTCCACATGGTATCAGAATCTGATCACACACATATTAGGGAGGCAATCTCCCAAGCAAAGAAGCAAATATTATAAAATAAAATAATTCCCAAAAATGTTCATTGCAAACAGGCACAAAAATTCACAAAAAATAGGGGACTTTCCACCAGATTCAACAGGTGTGCTTCTGATGAGGGTAACATAAAGTAGATTTCAAAAATTTTCTCATAGGAAACACTCACCGGATCCAGGTCCAATGTTTCCGGTGGGGTGTTTCCGGTTGAACCAAATAATGCTATAAATAGGCTTGGGCTTCATTCTCTTCTCACAAAGCCCTATTCTACTTGTTAGAGAAAGAGAGGAAATGACCACGGAAGGTCTCCCCAACCATTCCCTACATTTTGCCCATGATTTTCTGCCCGATTGCCACCGTTCACACATCTAAGGTGAGTTATTCCTCTTCTCTGAGCTAGATTTTGATATTTTTCCCTGATTTTGTGTATGCTTTCCTAACCTATATTTTGTTCTTCCAAATTTAGGAATCCTTTTTGTTGTAACAATTTTTGGTCGCCGTGTTCATCGTCATCGTGCTGTCACCCAACAACACCCAGCCACTCCTACTGAGGAACAATATGATCACCGATTGTTTCGCTCTGTGGAGGTGCAAGATCATTGGGCAAATTTTGAGTATAGGAATGCTGATTTTGGGAAGTATATGAGGACAAGGGACTGTAGACGGTTTCTCCTCCGTCAACGCTTTGAAGCCTTAAGGTGGTACCGTATCTTAAAGCCGACCACCAAGTACTACCCATGGCTCATGAGGTTGTTATACTGTAATCTACGATGCGAGAACCATGGCACTAAGGAGATGAGGATCACTTCAAGGGTAAAGGGGGTTGACATCTCCTTTGGTATGGCTGAGTTGGCCAACATACTGATGATCTCCAATAAGGGAGAGCTGGTCTACTGTCCTTTTAGGACTCAGTTTTATGAGTTCCAGAACTTTGATGTCTAGGCAGAGATGGACAACATGCTCACCAGGGAGGCTTTTGGACGGCACTTGACTGCTAAATATCGGGCTACGCTAAAGGTCGTGTGCAAAGTCATTCAGCTGAATGTCCTCCCCACTAGCGGCCACTTTGATGAGGTGTCCATTCTACATGCTTATATCACTTACTGTGTCTACATGGGGCTGTATGTTTGCCTCCCTTATCTAGTGATGTGGACCATGGTGACAAGATCTGAGGGAGGGGCATGTAGGACTAGAAACCTCTGCTACAGATGGATCTTGACAAAGGTCTTCCTACACTTTGGTGTAGACTTGGAGGATGAGGAAAGCCTAGGGACTGATGTCTTGGACTTCAACTAAGTGTCTTTGAAGAAGATGAAACTGAATATGGATGAGGTCACTGAGGATGAGGCTAAGGGGGAACAACCAATGGAGGTAGAGGACCAACTGGGTGGTGGTGATGGGGGTGGTCACGATGGTGATCAAGAGGGTTATGGAGGTGCTGATCCTATTGCCCCTCCACATGGGTTTCCTATTAGAGGTGCTCCACCACTTAACCCTCAGGCTATAGGGACTTATGTTGCCTCCTCCTCTAGGGACTCTAGAGGTTCGAGGCCCTATAGACTCAATGACGTGATGGCCCTCTTGGATTCCACCACCGATCTACTGAGGAGGATGGATAATCAGATGGAGAGTATTGATAGGAGCTACTGCCTTCTAGACAATCGGGTGGCCTACCTTGAGGCATAGATGCTAGCAATGGTCTTCCACCTTGCCATTCCAGTGCCAGGGCTAGGAGCACAGGGTCAAAACCAAGCTTAAGGCCGAGGGCAGAATCAACAATAGGACCAGCAACAGTAGTGGCTTATGTTGCCACTGTAGTCTTAGGATTTTTCTGTTTTATACATTCCGGCATAGTCAGATTCTCTTTTAAATTTTGATGTTCTAGCATTTAGTTGCATTTTATTTCCTGTCATTTGTTTATGTTATTTGAATTCTCAGAAATTAGGCTAGTTAGGATTTCCTTGCTTTCAGTGATTTATTTTAAGAAAATTTAGTGTAAGTCGAAGTATTCAAGTTCTTTATTATAATGAAATGGCTTTGACACCTATGCTTGCCTTCTAGTTGTGAAGTTTCTATTACTTGTTGCCTTAAGATTTTTATTTTCTTAATCCTAATCCCCAATAAAGGTTTGAGTAAGATTGTGAGTTAAGGCAGAGCATCGCGCCTTGATACCAAGCTATCACATCTCAATTCCAGTGAGCCCAACTTACCATTAGGAATATCGGTGGTGTGAGTAAGACACGTACCCATCTTACAAACCTACCAAGATCTCTGATAGCAGTACCTTAACATACATAGTCTCATAACACAAACAAAACCAATAGCAGTGGAATCAAAGTATAATAACGGAATCATAATTAAAATGGGAAAACATCTAATGATATTATATATAAATAACTAAGTTATTCCATTACAATTATCCATGACTTATAATATAATAAGCCCAAAATATACCATTCACAATTCGGTATCAGAATAAGAAAAATACGGCGTGCATCTTATGGTGTCGCGTATGCACAATAGTCATAGGCACAATCTTGATCATGCTCTTCGGCTTATGGCATCCACCAGTCGCTTATGCCATAGTCAGGTCCCATTGAGGTCGAGTCACCACCCAGCGGCAATACTGTATCTACATCATTATCTAAAAAGGGGCATATATGTGGGGTGAGCTTCCAACTTGCTCAGTGAAGGTTGGGTTTCATGTATAACGAAGCACAAGCATTCACATATATATAATATTTCATGATGACATCAATACAAGAATTAAACACATAGTCCATGATGCGAATGATGCAATTCGTTTGATTATTGTGAGCTTCGATGACCTTCCCAAAGATACGAAGATCGAGACCCAAATCATACTCACCATGACTCGTTCTCACTCTTTTCTTCGCAAAGCATTGAAGGTCTTAACATCCACTAATTGTGTTTCTACTTTGATTGTTGATCTCTTTTAGCATTGAAGCCATGGATATCACTAGGGAATTCAATGTTTCAAGTTACATCTTCTACTCTACCACTGCTATATATATGATTGTCATTGTTCCTCCATTTTCCTAAGCTTGATAAGATGTACTCTTGTGAGTATAGAGGCATGCCTGAACCGGTTGAATTGCCCAGGTGTGTGCCCCTTTATGGAGGGGAGTTCTTGGACCCAGCCCAAGATAGGAAGAATGAAGCCTACAAAGGGCTTATAGACAATTGCAAGCGATATAGATCGGATGAGGGTATCTTGGTAAACACCTTTGTAGCCTTGGAATCAGGCGCCATCAGGGCATTAAAGGATGGTGTAGACCCAACATTACCACCGATCTACCCGATTGGACCACTCATTCAGAACAGTTCAAGGGAAGCAGCTAGGAAACAGAGTGCTTAAAGTGGTTAGATGATCAGCCAAGTGGGTATGCTCTAGGGGTGAAAGTTTGGTCTTGACAATTTGAATCCGCCCTAGTCCATCTTGAGCCCGAACAGGGCTTGGGTCAAGCTTTTTGACCCGCCCTGGGTCAGAGTTGGGTCGGGCTTGGGTTGATGCCTCAACCCAGCCCAACCGGACCCAACCTAGTCTGAAATTTAACCCCGAATTTTTATATTAGAATTTAGGACTCCTATTGGTATTTAATTTTTCGATAAATTGTTAATGTATAAGATATGAATGGAAAAAGCAAGTCAATCAAGGTTAATCCAATCATTGTAGAAGCTAAGGTCAACCCAACCCAACCCGATCCAACCCGACCCAACCCGGCTCTAACAGGGTCAATTAGGGCCGGGTTGGGTTAGTATGAACCAGGCAAGGTTGGGCTTGAACATGAACCCGACAGGGTTGGGTTGGGTAGGGCCTGGGTTGTATTTTGAGGACCCAAGATTGGGTTAGGATTTTAAGAAACCCGGCCCAACCCAGCCTTGTTTCACCCCTAGTTTGTTCTATATGTTTCATTCGGGACCAGTGGGGCCCTCTCACCGGAGCTACTGAATGAATTGGCCTTAGGATTATAGTTGAGTGAGCAAAAAATTTTGTGGTTCTTAAGAGCCCAACTTTGACAGCAGCAGATGCAATTACTTCACAATCCAAACCATTGATGAGCCTTTTGCATTCTTTCCTGAAGGTTTCTTGGAGAGGACCAAAGGGCAAGGAATGATAGTCCCCTCGTGGGCCTCACAGATTCAAGTGCTGAGTCACTGTTTGATCGGAGGGTTTCTCACCCATTGTGGTTGGAACTCGACCCTAGAGAGTGTGGCACATGGTGTGCCCTTGATCGTGGGCCACTTTATGCCAAACAAAAGATGAAAGCAAAAATGCTAGCGAAGGAGGGTATGAAGGTTGCACCGAAACCCAAAACAGGGAAAATGGAATAATCGAGCAAGCAGAGATTGCAAAGGTGGTGAGAAGCCTGATGGAGGGTGATGAAGGGAAGAAGACAAGGATTAATGATGAGATTGCTGAAAGAAGCATTGGCTACGATATTGAGTGAAGATGGGTCTTCAAGAAAGGCATTATCAGAAGATGCAAATAAATGGAAGAGCAAAGTGAGCATGCGATGTGTTAGGCTTTTTTATCTCTTACACTTGCCCTTGTAATTTCTCTCTTGTTTTGGTACTGAGAGTTCTATTCTCTATAGACTCTGAACTTATATTCTATTGTCGTTATGCAACTTCAATCTTTCATGTCCATTCTCTTGTAGAAAAATAATAATTATCACCATGATCAAAATTTCACAGGATTTCATATTGGGAAGGCTAAGTAATTTTTATTTATTTTTCATGAAGGAGAAGACAAGTAATTAAGCACAATACAAATTAGCAATTTTTTATGCCCATAAACAAGAAACATGGATTAATGCTTTGACATAAGAACAATAAAAGGTACCCTTTTCAGTTTTATCTATGTTCCAAAGTTTGTTCAATAGGTCATGTTTGTTTTGTTGTAAAAATTTTCTTACAATTGATATTACAATATGAAAAATTTTTCTCCATAAAAACTTTCCT
This sequence comes from Macadamia integrifolia, assembly GCF_013358625.1. NCBI lineage: Eukaryota > Viridiplantae > Streptophyta > Magnoliopsida > Proteales > Proteaceae > Macadamia > Macadamia integrifolia. The sequence continues at coordinate 65,681 of NW_024870587.1, forward strand.
ACTTCAAGTAGAATATTTTTTTTTTCTTTTTTATGTTGAAGTAATAAAAATTCTATTTTATAGGAATCTTTACTTTTTCTTTTGGAATTTAGATTTTTACATGGAAGCAATGGGAGCCCTATTGGGTAAAGGGATAGTGAGCATGCCACTCACAAGGGAATAAGAGCCTTATTTTGATTCTAGATACAGTTTTTCGTTTTTACCTTACGAGGAATCCCTCGAATCTGTCGAATTTTACTATTCGGACCTAAGAACAAACCCTGGTTATATGCATCGACACTTAACCTATGTAATAGGTCAATCACTGGTAGACTCGAGCTAGAGATGTTTGATAACACAAAACGCCTTTGGACTAGTGGAGCTACATCTGGGGTGTTAGGTGTATTTTGATAATTTAAGGAAATCAAAATATAAATTTTGGATCTGAAGGCTCATCTAATTTTGATCAACATGATAGATGAGGTGATAATTTTTTTCCGTCACGTTCGATAAGTAGATAGTTTGTGATCCTCCTTAGATTGGTAACATGTGAAAGTTCATAGTCCAACTCACTTTAGACACCTAATTTTGTCCCCATTGATGATGATGATTTATAGACGAATGTGATGCTAGTACTCACTCTTTCACAGGGAATCAATTTTTCGGTATAAACCTAATCAAACCCAGCTGTCCCTAGCTAATCCTGCCTAACCCACTATAAATAAATTCATGGAGAATGATTATATGTAAAATAGGCCGAGAATCCTAACCGAATGTTGTTTAATGATGCGAGGAAGGTGACCGCAACTGGTCATTGGCATCCTTTGCCAAAATATGATAGTCGAGCCAAGCATGTGCTCAATTTCTGTATCATTAGATTGTTCGAAAATGGTGTTGTCGATATCTCGGCGTGAAAATCAGACTCTTGCTGAATTTGTCACAATGAATTCTTGAAGTTTGAATCCATTGAACCAAATCAGACCAAAAACCCAACCCAGACCTTGCTTGACATCAATGAAATGGAAACTTGGCTTTCCAAATCCATGAGAGGATTTTGGCTTTGAAATTCGTGGAGCCTTACAGAGATTTCTAAGCCCCATATTCTCCATTTTACCCCAGAAATGCCTATATATATAGTAATCTTCGGATCACTATTTACATCACTATTCACTGTGAGAAATTCAGCTATGAGACAAAAGCAAGAGTGAAGAAAAACTTGCGGGAAACCTTTCCCAAATCTGAACCCAAGCCTATGTAGCCAATTCATTCCCCATTTTTTATTCTGTGAAATTTACCTCTGCACAAAGCCAAAGCCAAACCTCTGAAGCCAAATCCGAGGTCCAATTCTTGGAGTTTTTGGTGCGAATCCAGTAGCCGATCCTGAAGCTGCGGTGCACTTTTCAAATTTCCTAAACCAATTTAAGCCCATAAAGCGGAAGCTCTTCCCAAATACAGTCCAAGAAAGAGAAGATTTGATCCCTAAAGAGAGAAGAAAACGAAAGTCTTTGTCTCTGAGTTAGGGAGACACTCGAAAAATTACACACCACAGTAGGTGAATTTTTCAACTTGGCAACTATGCAGTTCTTTTTATTATTCTATGTGATTTAATGCATGATAGATTTGTTATTGTCTTATGTGATTTCATATTTTTGTAAGCATGTAGCTTCTTATGATTTCATGTATCATGTGGATAAGCTAAATAAAACTTATTATTTTTTGTAAATAAGATAGATATTTTCTATCTCATGTATGGTTAGGTTAGTAGGATTTTAATCATTTCATGTGATAAAATTGATAACTATCATTCCATGTGGCCTTATAAGAAAAGTAGTTATTGCGTGTGATTTTATGATAAGGTGGCTATTATTTCATGCAATCCTATAGCATCTTTTCTATTATTTCATGTGAAAGTATGCATGCAAGTGATAGGGGTCATTCTTGCACCTACGAAGGCATTAAGGAGGTCCTACGAATTCCTGAATGTTGCTTCCCTACTCGGTATTTAGGAGTCCAGATCTTCAAAGGGAGAGTTAAGAGCAATCTAATCATGCCTCTGGTTGATAAATACAAAGAAAGGCTATCTAGGTGGAAGGGTCTTCTACTCTCTACAGCAGGCATAATTGAATTTATTAAATTGATCATGAGCATCATTCCTATTCATAATTTCTCTGTATATCTCTAGCCTTCAACTTCTGTTTCCCTCATGGAGGCTTGTATTTAATATTTCATCTGGTCAGGGCAGGCTTCCACATCTAAAGCTATAACAGTAAAATGGGATTTTTTCTGTGTAGGCCAAGCAGGAATGCGGATTGGGGCGTTCGGTGTTTTCATGAGGTTAATCTTTCCCTATTGGCCAAGCTGGGTTGGTTTTCGAGTCTGACCAGTCTCTATATACTAAGTTATTGCGAGGGAATCCGCAAACGACGGCTCTCTAAAGAAATTATCTCTCATCTATTTTTCGTTGTCATCTCAAGGTATGGAAATTTATTGGTGATTCAGAACGATGGGTTGTGGGAGACAGAAATTCTATCATAGTCAGGTACGACTGTGGGTTGGCGCGTTCTAGAATTAAAGATATCATAGCTAGTAGCGCTCCTATTCTAATGGGATTATTAGTCTATGTTGCTGATTTGATTGAAGATGGGCAATGGTCCCCATCGATGGTCTCAAATCTTGTTCAAGCGGCAATTTGTGATAAAATTCGATCTATTGATCGATCTTCCAACAATCGTATTGTTTGATCTTAGACTGTGGTCTCTCATAGAGTTAGGTCAATTCTTAGTGAAATCCGCGTGGGAAGGCATCAGAAGCAGAAACTCCTTACAAGGATGGGTGAAATTAGTGTCGCTGAAAGGTTTGCATCCTCGCTATATTTTGTTTGGGTGGAGGGATGTGCCATAGGAGTCTCCCCACAGATGATCAAGCTTAAAAACACAGGGTGCGTATGGTCTCTAGGTGTGACATGTGGCATAAAATTCGAGTATCTTTCTCACCTAATGCTAGAATGTGATTTCAGTGTAAGTGTGAGGAAGGAGATTCTATCTATCTTTAACATTTACTGGGGCAGTTTCCCATCCATTGATGAGCTATTTTCATGGTGGAAGCAGAAAGCCAATGCTATCCAGCTGAGACAGGTTTGGTTAATTCTTGTCATCCTTACTCCATACCATCTTTGGAAAGAAAGAAACAACAGGAGGCACGATATCCAGCCAAATCCTCTCCAGTTATTTGTCAAGGCAATATTGAGAGATTTGATCAAGTAACTTATTTGGTGACTATAAATGTGAAGTTTGTCTCTGACCTTATGCCTTCTAGATATCTCAAGATCAGAATTGTTCCAACAAGGAGTCCTAAAACCACTGAAGTTCTATGACAGCCACCATGCATGATTACATCAAGTTGAACATTTACAAATTGTTCTCTAGGAAATCTAGGACGCTTAGGTTCCAGTTGTGTTTTTAGGGACAGCAATGGTGTGCCTATTCAATATTCTGCAAATTATCAGGGATTCACAACGATGCTTATTGCTGAGTTCGCGGGTTTCTTCATGGGCATTTGACAAAGGCATTGAATTTGAGAAAGTTTTTGTATTCAATGTGATTCTCAATCTGTGGTGTTATGCATTCGTAGTTGCAACATTCCTTGGATGTTTCAGCAACAATGGTGGTCTTGCAAAGGGTTCTTAGATAGCTCAACATGGGTGGTTACTCACATTTTCCACCAGGCTAGTTTTGTCACTGACAAGTTAGCTAAGCATGCTGCCGCAACCATGCATTTCTACTAAAACCTGGGAAATACATCCTTTTATTGTTGAAGATGTAAACTGAGATGCTCAGCTGAGGCCTAAATATAGGTTCTCTTTATTTAATATTAGTGATAATATGTATCTAATATTTCTAACCACTAAAACTTTGGGGATCTTAAGGTTCATCCAGAGAAGTGACCCTTCAATGGTTCACCCAAATTTCAAAACTAGTTATGTGGAAAACATTGATAGATGTGTGCTAATCCATATAAATCTTAAGGTTTCCAGGGATGTGAAATTCAAAATTTCATCCAAGTGGTAGACATAGATAAATGTGAAGGAGTCAAAAGTTGATCCAAAGCTTTATAAGTTCACAAAAAAATCTTCATCTTTTTAAACTTAGGCTCGTGGCATTTTGATTATTCACTTCACTCTACCAAAGTGTTACATCTATTAATAACAATAACAACAAAATGATAATAATAATAATAATAATAATAATAATAATAATAATAATCTAGGTTAGGGTGCACTAGCCAGCTGTGTGTCTCTCTCCTCTCCACATGAAAGGACTCACTTCCCTCTAGCATATGATTCTGTTTTACCACACTTAACCGGTGGGCTTCTTGCTCTATACTGCTTGCTCAAAAATCTTTCTCCCATAAAAATAATAATAATAACTTTTCGGCACCTCCTCACTTGTTGGAAACTAAGATTTGACCGACGATTGATAGGTATAATGTTCTCTATCATATTGATTGGATTTTCTTTATCTTAAGAACCTGCAAAATATCTTACATAAGAAAAAGTGGAATTTAATCTTTGAAACAAAGAAATAAATTGATTCACGTTTTTTGTCTACATGTTATCATCATTAAAATTGAAAAATTGGTTCCAAGATTTTAAGCTAACAACTAATTTCTCATCAAATTTTCCATTTGGTTGTGATTGAAGTAGAGATGAAGAGTAATAGAAACAAAGTTTTGTTCCACTATATCATAATTTAACTTTGAAGAATTTTAACCTCCAACAATAGGGTTTCTTTCTTAGTAATTTATTATATTGCCTGATATGATCTAACAATATCAAATTCAAATCATTCCCATGTTTTTTGGAAACCTTTTTCCTTCAAAGTATGTCTTGGAATTTAATTTTTAATATGATTTCCCAGTATTTTTAGGGCATGTTTAGTATTTTTTTTTTTTTTTTTTAGATTTTTCCAGTATTTTTCGAATTTCTCATCTCTGCAAGGCCATTCTCTGTCTATAACAATAGGGTTTCTTTATTAGTAATATATTATATTGTGGATGGATATAGTAAATAGATGGATATAGGTTCAGCTTAGCGATGTTAGGTGAAAAATAATCTACCAGCAAAAGTCTCTTATCCGATTGTGTAAAGGAATTGAATTTAGAAAGTCCATTATGTCTCTTTATTTAATTGTTGTTTCTAGATAATATATTTTAAAGTCAAATTTGTTTAGCCTATTCATGGAAAAGAGATGGTGCAACTAAATTACAATCCAACTATTATTTGAATTCTTAAAAGACATAGTCCGATTGGGTTCAAATGGGAGTCTATTTAAGGGTATTGGAATATACATTGAACCTAGGCTATTAAAGCTGATTTGGTTATGTTGGGAGTTTTCCAAGAGATCAACTTGGATGGGAAAGAGTAAAGAAAAAGAGAGAAAAGAAAGTGAAAGTTTATGGCTATGTAGATAAGAAAAGATTGGGTAACATGGGCACTAATGAAACCCTACCAAGACTACTAATATGGATTTGTTATAATTGTTAGAGAACATAGTGGGCCATGATCTGATAAGTAAATTTCCCATTGTTTTTGGCTTTGTGTGCTAATTAGAGTCGATTATGTACCATGGACTGTTGTGTAATATGGAATTCTAATAAATTCTTATTTGACTAAACAAAGTTTATCCTGGATCAAATAGACTAAATAAACAACATGCACGAACCTTATTAGAACCTAAAATAACCAATGGGATAATGAGGAACTGATTTGAGAAATCATGAGAACTATTGCTGATTAGACTTCACATGATATAAGTTAACAAGGTGCAAGTTAGTTTTGATGCCCAAATATATTTATACTTGGTTTAGAAAATTAATGTATTTTGAAATGGGTTATTTATTACTATATGGGTGAGGGTTGCGAAAGACTGGTAGGGACCAAGTATGTTAGATTGAGGTCATATTGGCATCTTGCCTATTAAGCTGAGATCACTAGAAAAAAGATTTAATAGTAGTTACTGTAATGTAGGAACTTGCAGCCCAAGTGGTTTGGAAGCATTGAGAAATTGTGTACAATAGAGGATAGATATAGTGGAGATACACAGGTAAGGGGAATTCGGCCACATCCATGAATGTTTTACTATTTACAGTATATATATACACACGTCATTGCCTCCAATATATGTTTTATGTCTTTAAATGTATTTAAATATTGTTTTCATGATTTGTTATAAGTGTGAGGCATGATAGACATCAGATAAAAGGCATAAAATGGACTGAAGCTAAAAGTCTATCAAAGTTCTTTCCAACAAAGGAACTAGAAAGGATAATGGGGTCTCTCAATGTCCATCTTGCTGATATGAGACTATCAAGCGAGGACCACTAAGGGCTCTATCAATATCCTTCTCCACCCAATTGTTGAAATTGACAATAACGACTGTATGCAAAAGTCGGTAAAAGAAGACAACAAAGAATAGAAAAGGAAAGGGAAAGATAAAAGATGCAAACCTACCATAGATATGGTAGAAGAGAGTGCTGTCAAAGCCTACTGTAGTCTTGGATTCTGACCAACAGCTCAAAGTAAAGGTCGACTGGAAGAATAAGAATGTTTTTGTCTTGGTAATCCATGCCAGCAGTTTTAGAGTGAAACGAAGGGATCTTTGGATGGAGCTTGCCTCACAATTCCAGTCATGGCTGATCCATGACTTTTAGTTGGGGATTTCATTGCTACACTTGCTTCCCATGAGAAGAGAGGTCCTGGTGCATTAAGCATAGGGTCGGCTGCAAAATTTGAAGCCATAATAGACTCATGTTCTTTGATTCAGATTCCCTCTCGTTGTCCCAAGTTCACCTAGTAGAACAACAGGAGGAGAGGAAATGCTTCTGCTGTTCTGGAGAGATGTCTTTGTACTGAAGCTGGTTGAACTATTTTCAGGATTAAACGGTCCTTCAGCGTAATTGCCCAATCTTGGTAGTTTCAGAGGCTTGCCCGAGGCCAGGTAATTGCCTTTTAGAATGCGTAAGTTCTAGTTAAAGGCTTCATCTTTCATGTAGCTAGTTGCAAATTCCTAGTCACAAAGTATTGTTGGATCAAGTGGTTTTGTTTTGGCTCAAAAACTCAAATATCCTAAGCCAATTATCAAGGTCTGGTCAAGGAACAAGTTCCCAAACTTTGAGAGCAAAAGAAAATTTGGCCATGGTTTAGAAGCAAATTAAAATTGCAGGTATGGATGATACTTTATTTGGGAAGGAGGCGGATGCCAAAACTACATATTTAGTGGATCTAAAAAATTATGAAAAGTTGTGGGCACAGAAATCTAGAATTAGATGGCTCAAGAAGGGGGACAGGAAGTCCAAATTTTTCCATCTCTATACTAAGATCAGAAGAGCAAGGAATACTATCAGAATGGTTCAGAAACCTGATGGGATGAAAGTATATGATAGATATGGGATAGCTAGCTATATGGTTGACTATTATGAAGGTTTCCATAGTCTTTCTCCTATTACTGATCACTTAGAGTTGCTGGACTCTATTCCGACCTTGGTGGAAGAGGTTGACCTGCTTACTCTGGATGCTATTCCTAGTGTAGTGGAAATCAAAAATGTTGTATGGGATCTTGACCTAGACATTTCTCCAGATCTAGATGGCTTCCTAGGATACTTTCCATTATTACTGGGAGGTGGTGGCTAATGACTTTGTTCATGCGGTCAGATATTTTTTTTCCTCAATGGCAAAATGGCTCTAGGTATCAATAATAATTTTCTAGCTTTAATTCCCAAAGTAGATGGGCCTTTTACTCTAGATAAATTCCGACCTCTCTATTTGGGAAATTTTTTTGGTAAAGTCCTGTCTAAAATTCTTGCAACAAGAATGTCATATCTTTTCCCTAGGCTGAATTCTGATGAGCAGGGGGCATTCCAAAGAGGTAAAGTAATGCATACCAACATTGATGTGGCTTCAAAGTTGGCCAAAGTTATGTTCTCAGCTACTAGAGGAGGAGGAGGAATGGGCATAAAGATTGATATTCAAAAGGCTTTTGACACCATCTCTTGGGACTTTATGCTTCATGTGCTTAGAAAATTTGGATTCTCTGAAAAATGGGTCACTTGGATATATCAGATTCTTAGTTCTTCTAAGATTTCTATTTTGTTGAATGGAGGACCTATGGCGTACTTTAATGTGGAGAGGGGTCTTATGCAAGGAGATCCTATGTCTCCTATCCTGTTCATTCTAGTGGAAGAGGTTCACTGCAGAGGTCTAAGAAGCCTTGTGAGCATAAAGAAAATTAAAGCTCTTTAGGGTCCTCAAGGTGAGATGATGCCGGTTCACTTATTATTTACTAATGATATTTTTATCTTCATGAATGCATCTATAAAGTATTTTAGGAATCTCAAAGATTTTTTTGAAGAAGTATCAAGTATTTTCTGGGCAGTATATTAATCTTGATATATATACTCTCGGAGACAGGGTATCTCTGAAGTCATGGGTATTTCTATCTGCAAGTTTCCTACACGGTACCTTGGGGTAGAAATATTCAAAGGAAGATTTAAAACATTTCTTGTTATCTGTTATGGACAACATAAAGGAGCATATGTCTGACTGGAAGGGGAAGCTTCTTCCGATGGAAGACAGAGTTCAGTTGGTGAGATCTGTTGTATTGGGAATGCCTATTCATAATCTAGTTGTTTACTGGTGGTCAAGTTCTCTCATTTCTTTGTTGGAGAAATGAATGAGGAACTTCATTTGGACTGGAGACTTGGACAACACAAAAGTAGTGACAATCAAATGAGATAAGGTTTGTAAGCCTAAGGAGGAAGAAGGCTTAGGGATTCGTAGACTTTGGGACATAAATAAATCTCTCCTCTGTAAACAAGTGTGGAGTATTAAACATAGTGACTCATGGATGAGTAAGCTCTTTAAAGCTAGGTTTCTTAGCAATGAAAACCTCAGGAAATCATATAAGTCCTCCTCTATTTGGCCTGGCCTAAGAAAAGTGTGGAATTTTGTTTTAAGTGGGGAGTGATGGATTGTTGGAAATGGGAGAGACATAAGACTTTGGAATGATAATTGGCTTGGTGATAAGTTAATTACAAAGATTTGTGACCATGATGCTATAGACATCCAATTTTGTCACTCTCCCCTGGCTATGACGACTAAAGGATCGTGGGCGCAAGGTCTCACTTCTGATCGACAGAGATGACAACTGACTGAGGTGACCTAACCCAAAAACATTCCATACTCACCCAAAAATCCTAGAAATCCCATGCGAGAGAAAAGAAGTGTCCAATTATGACTTTTTATATACGAAGGAATCTAATCCAAAGCGACCATACAAATTTATAATACTCGGAATCACAATCCTAACGATATATGATACATTAAAATCAGACCGTCAAATCTCCCGCAATCATTCCTAGAAGATATATCGTGCACACCCACATCTTGTCATGAGCGCCCAAACCCCTCCCATGCAAGCACCTAAACCCCGCCCATGCAAGCACCATGCTCACCCACACCTTGCCATGAGCATCCACACCCCAGCCTTGCATGTCCTCGCATGCACCAGCCAACAACGTTGTGTGCCCTCGCGTGCACAAACCCACAGCCTTGTGCACCTCACGTGCACCAACCCCGTAGGCCCTCTCCTGCCCCTGTGCGCCCCTTACTACCCTTGTGTGCCCTCGCCTGCCCCCACGTACCCCCGCCTACCCCTATGCACCCCCACCTGGCCCTATGCACCCCCACCAACCCCTGTTTCTTCCCCGCCAACCCTGCGTGCCCCTGCCTACCCCTATACACCATTGCCTACCCCTACATGCCCCTGCCTACCCTTGTGTGTCCCTGCCTGCCCTGTGTACCCCCACCTACCCCTATGTGCACCCACATGTTGTGTGCATGACCCCGTACTCGCCCATACGCCCTCGACGGCGACCAGTATCCTCCTTCCGATGATTGGATTTTGGATGAGATTCTCTCTTCACCCACTTGTATACTCCGCACCACCCCGCTAGCATACCTTACACCGTGACCTCCCATTGGCCCAAAAAGCATCTTTTTTCTCCATTGGCCAAAAAATTACTTCTTTCACCCCATTGGCTAAGAGAAGCATCTTTTCATTTGATTGGCCAAGAGAAGCATCTTTTCACCTCATTGGCCAAAGTAATTCACCTTTCACCCCATTGGCCCAAAAATCTACTTTTTTACCCCATTGGCCAAGAAAATCTACCTTTTCTACCCCATTGGCCAAGGAAATCCCTATTTTCACCCCATTGGCCCAAAAAATCTATAAATACTCCCTCCCTTTGGTTTTTCACACTCAAGCCTCCTAGTGAGCACCCTTTGTAGAGAAGCTCTACCCTCTCTCCTCCCCCCTTTAAAGTTCTTCAAGTCTTAGAAGCGATCTTAACAAGATTCAAAGTGTTCTTCAGGCCTTCGAAGTTCTTTAATCATCCAAAATTTTCTAAGTGAGCATTTTTTGTAGGAGAAACTTTGCCTTTGTTTCCCCCCCTTTTGAGGTTCTTCAAGTCTTCGAAGCGATCTTCATAGATTCGAGCTGTTCTTCGGGCCTTTGAAGTTCTTTAATCATTTGAATTTCTTTAAGCCTTAGTATAGCCCTCCCGTAGTCCCTTTCTAGCGGAAGCTCTATCGGAGTGCCACCTCAGCTTAGCCCTCCCATAGCCCATTCCTAGCGGAAGCTCTACTAGAGTGCCACCTTAGCCTAGCCCTCCCATAGCCTATCCCCAGTGAAAGCTCTGTCGGAGTGCCACCTTAGCCAAAATATGGAAGTAGCCCCTCCCTAGCGGAAGCTCTGCCGAGGTAACATCTCAACCTAAGCCCGAAAATAGCCTTCCCTAACCGAAGCTCTGCCAAAATTCAAATCTAAAAGTAACTGTTCCTAGCGGGAACTCTATCCGAATATTACCATAGTCAGCATCTCTCCAAAAAGGAAGTTGGAGCTTAAGACCATCTTCCCTTGAGCTAGGAGAATTTATAAGAAAGTTCGTGCCAGCACTAATCGGGGGGTCCACCCCTCTTGACCCGAAACAGGGGTTAAGCTCAGGTATAATCTCTCACCTGAATTAGCATAATGTAGACTTTATATTGACCTAGTTTAAGTGTACAAAATTATTTAGATTCAGTTAATATATATATATGTGTGATAACCTAGCCATGCATACGAAATAGGAATAATTATGGAAAATGTTTGTTCTCAAGCATCTAGTAGGAAGATCAGTTGAACTAGGTAGATTGGGTGTCTAACACCTTCCCAACTCTATAACCTAACATATACTCTAAATCTCTAGACCAAACCAACTTTCGGGCCCTTTTCTCAAGAATTGAGCCCACCCCCGGGTTCTTGGCCCATAATCCTAGGTGGTGACTCCAAACCCCTTTTGTATAATCCCAATCCCCCGTATTGGACCATCATCAAATACCCGTCTCAATGATGACCCCTACACTCTTGTGAAATAGGCCTCCACGTATTTTTGAGAGGCGATATGATGTTGCGGGGCCCACGGGTGAGCACACATGACACACCCCTCCTTATGAAAGAGAAAGAGAGGAGAGAGGGCCGAATGCAAGTCCTTTTTCCCCCCACAAAGGGGAAAGGTATTTTTTTCTGTATAATCTCTCACCTGAATTAGCGTAATGTAGACTTTATATTGACCTAGTTTAAGTGTACAAAATTATTTAGATTCAGTTAATATATATATATATATATATGTGTGTGTGATAACCTAGCCATGCATACGAAATAGGAATAATTATGGAAAATGTTTGTTCTCAAGCATCTAGTAGGAAGACCGGTTGAACCAGGTAGATTGGGTGTCTAATACCTTCCCAACTCTATAACCTGACATGTACTCTAAATCTCTAGACCAAACCAACTTTCGGGCCCTTTTCTCAAGAATTGAGCCCACCCCCGGGTTCTTGGCCCATAATCCTAGGTGGTGACTCCAAACCCCTTTTGTATAATCCCAATCCCCCGTATTGGACCATCATCAAATACCCGTCTCAATGATGACCCCTACACTCTTGTGAAATAGGCCTCCATGTATTTTTGAGAGGCGATATGATGTTGCGGGGCCCACGGGTGAGCACACATGACACACCCCTCCTTATGAAAGAGAAAGAGAGGAGAGAGGGCCGAATGCAAGTCCTTTTTCCCCCCACAAAGGGGAAAGGTCTTTTTTTTCGGCCACTACCCTCACAGTGGTGACTCCACTGGGGACATGTCAAGATTCCGACAGTAGATGCTACTATGAAATGCAATAACATTTTCCACCACATCTGTTTGAAAACATATTTGGCTAACCCCATGTTTGTAATTGTATTCACTATCTGCATCATGTATTATGCTCAAAGTGAAATCACTTGGTGAGAGACTCCCTGTCATACCCACACCCTCGGGAAGGTCAGTGGATGTCATGGAGAGTACTCTAAATGAACATGGTACCTGCTTCCTGAACAAGGGTGTGGGGTATTGTTAAACGGTGAGGATGTTCGTAATTGTGCTAGCACCCTCGGGGAGGTCCGTGCACTTTATGACATTCTGAGATCGAATAATGATATTCCCACATTATACTTTTACACACAATCACTCACGGTTCCACCACCCCCGTGGTCAGTTGTTTAACCTAATGTATAGTCACGAGTAATGGGCGAGGAAGTCACCCCCTTGATCTCGTACCTTTCGGTATATCAAAAGGATAACGTTCCTTGCGTATATAGATTCTGTCAAGGAAGCCTTGTTGGTCCTATTGCATCCACTGCATACACGAACCATGTAAGAAATAGATGGAGAACACTGGGAATGCCACAGGCTGATCTGTAGAATTTGTTTGAGGTCTTGAAAAGGAATCTTCCTATAATGCATTCTAGTCATAAAGAAATACTCTCCTAGGTGGGTTTCGAATAAATGGTGTCCTTCCTTCTTAGAAATGAGATATGGATGATTTGGTATACGTGACTTTGGGGTGATTCCTATAAAAGTCCTGCAAAATGCCAAAATTATCTAAAGGGCCCAAGGAAACTAGGAGGAAGGTCACCTAGTGGGATAAGATTAAGGATAGCATATCTTTATTGACAGAGAATGTCTTACAGGAATATTCTGTTCAAGCCATTTGTGTGTATCTCCCACCTATAACATTGAGTGGACTAGGGGCAACAACTCCTATCCACTCCCTATCATCAAGTGGACTAACTTTGGATGAATCATTGGTTGACAATTGAGTGGATGAATGAACAAAGGGTTAGAAATACAAGAATCCTAAAATAAGCCACTTTTGGTTCAAGCACAATTCCACAACTCAAGTATTCTCGACTGTCCGTTTGGACAGGTTGGGGTAATTGGTTGACTCACTTAATTCCAATGTCGCCTCCGTCATCTCTCTGAGACTATCTCCTTCCAAGTGATTACAGTCCAGTTCACATGGATCCATTCAACACTAAATCACACGAGCAAGCATGGGTCCATCTAGTAGCGACCTTGCAAATAGAAATGAATGAAGTCAAGAGTGGATTAGCCCAGATATTGCACCTGCTATGAAACCCTCCCAGGATTGATCCTAGGGCTGAATCAGCACCAGTTACAGGACAATTGGAATAGAACGAACCTATAGGTTATCGTGGGACTTCTTCTCGAGTTGACTTAGGAGAACCAAAGCCAGCTAGGCCAATCGATCAATGAGGAGTTTCACCCACCCATCCGAATGGTCAACGAGGAACCTATTCCTGAGTTCCTCTACCCAGGGTGGTGATTGAAGATGAGGAAGAAGAGTTTGTGATGCATGTCCGAATGAAACCTCTAGAGATGGAGAGAGAAAGAAAAATCAGAGAGCAGTTGAAAAAGTTGGAAAATGTGATCTGGGCAGGAAAGAGTTCAGAAAGTCAAAAAATGGTTCTGATGAGATGAGTTTCTTTTCCGGGTCAAGGATTCCTGAGAAGTTCAAATGGCAGATAGACAGATTTGATGGGCCAAGGGACCCCAAGACTCATCTCAAAGTCTTCCTCAGCATCTCTAAATTATGGCAGCTTTCTAACAATCAAATGGGACAAGCTTTTATATTGACTATATCAGGGCCAGAACTGAGGTGGCTCACCTAGTTGGAGTCTACCTAGACCTAGAATTAGACAAAAATGGTGAAAGCCTTCACAAAACAGTATTCTTACAACACTGAAGTGGATGTGAAGCACCGGGAACTTGAAATTTGAGGCAACAACCTAGAGAAGGATTCACTGACTTCCTAATGAGGTTTAGAGACAAGGCTGCCAAGATGGCAGATCGACCTTTTGAAGCAGAGCAAGTAGAAATGTTGATTGAAAATCTGTCCAAGTCTTACTATAATGTTCTCTACTATCAACATCTATAGACTTTTGATGCCTTAATAGCCACTTGCACACGTGTGGAGAATAGGATCCTAAGGGATACACAATATCAAGGATCCTCTCAAGATGTGGGAAAGAATACCAGAGTTGGGTAAGGAAAGGGTCCCGAAACTAATGTGGTAGGCACAGTCCAACAATCGGTATCACCTGTCACCACTTTACAAACATTTGTGATACATACAGATGCTCTTGTTTAGAAGGCTCCGAACCCAAGAAAGTAGTTCACTAATTTGGGGATGCCCATGGCAGAAGTATATAAGAAATTGAAGAAACAAGGACTGCTAGGGATAGTAGCTTTAAGGGTGATCAGCAACCCTCCCCTAGCTTGGTATAGGGACCATGAATACTGTGCTTGCTACACTCAGAAGGGGCACACCATTGAAAGGTGCATAGGTCTTCAGCATTCAATCAAAGACTTGGTAGACAATAGGACTATTGAAAACAAAGTCAAACAGTCCCAATGTCAATACCAACCCACTCCCAGATCATTGAACTGTCAATATGTTGTCAATGATGGATAATCAGAAAGATTTTGATCCTCAATTCTATAATCCAACTCATCTCATCAGGAACTCTAAGAAGTACCATCTCCAGAAACGACATGAATGGGTATAGAAGTTGTTGCATGTGAAAAGGTTGTCTCTCCCCCAAGAAATAGTCAGGCATATAATCAGCTTCATCAAGGTGGCTTATCAGAAGGAATGTGACTCTTTCCAAAGGTCCATTATATGTACTACGGGGATTGGAATTTCTATCATCCCTTATTCTATAGTTCTTGCTCTTGGCACGTGTACAATCTAGAGGAGGAAGCAATAGAGAGTGATCCCCACTCAACTTATCACACCTAGAGCTCGAAAAAATCACATGAATGCCCACACCTATAGGAAAATCATGAGGCAAAGGGCCAAGGGTATGAGGACTCCCAAAAGAGAAGATTCATCAGAAGAAGAATCAGAAGATTAGGCATCCGCCATCCCTCTTTCATCATCAACAGGAGAATCCATCACCCCATACCTTCAACCTCTTCCATACCAGCAACCTCCACCATACCAACAACCTCTACCATACCATCAACCTCCACCATACCACCACCCTTCACCACACCATCAAGGAGAAAGAACCGTATCATCTTACCACCCCCTATCTTTATCAGAATACCCTATCTCCTACATCACATCACCCTCGTGTCACCCCCGCCTCATATCCCTCATCACCCTTATATCATTCCTATTCTCAAGGTTCGGTGGATAGCCCAAAAGAAGGATGGATTGGCGGGTATAGTTGGAAGGATATGCTTACCTTACCGGATTCTCCAAAGATGACCTCGTCAACAGGTTCAGTGAATGTCTTAGAGAAAGTCAAGATGTTAACCCCACTTTTTTAATTCAAACAACCATAGCTTAGGAGCACAGTCCGAAGACAATTGAAGAAGTCATAGATGACCTTCTCAGAGCAGTATTGTATTAGCAATAGGAGAGCAAACAAGGAAAACACCTCCCTAATCCATATAGGGAGTGACATAGAAGATGATGAGTCTGGTCTGATCAGGCTCCGAGCCAATGAGGTAAAGTTTAGCCCTATGGAGATCTTTTGATCCATATGCTCCAAATACTACGAACCTTTGGATGCAGGAGAATTTGAAGGCCATGAGTAATCTGATGAAGAACCAAGTGAGGGGGAAATCAATGAAGAAGAGGATGATGACGATGAGGAGGAAAGTGAGGATTGGGATGATGGTGATGACTCCGATGCTCGAAGTGATGATGAGTACTAGGACTAGGATGATAGTGACTACTAGAGACCTTGGAAAAATGATGAAGATGATGAATCTAGGTATTTCTCACTAAGAGATCCGGGAGGATACTCAGTGTGTGCTATTAGGGAAGATGACCCTACGAATGCTATCCAATCAACACTTATAATTGGCATGGAAGAAGATGGGTCCACATCAGATTCAGAAAGCAGTGAGGACTTTGGAGATCATGAAAATATCTATGAATGTCATGTGAATTCTATGGCAAATCTTGAAGAACAAATGTGTGATATTTATGGGTGTTTAGACGCGATAAAGCTCTGAGTTGAAGAGATTGATCAAATGTTGGGTGAAGTAACCATCAGTGAATGTTACTATGCCAAACAATTGGAAAACCTTGAGGCAATAGGGGAGAAGATACATTTATAGAAGCAATGGGTGTTAGATTCCAGCGACTTTCCAACACGATCAAGAAATTGTAAGCTATGGCTTTTGATATCTGTGGAGGACCTTGACTTCCCATTCCAAGCAGGGAAGGAGAATCTGAAGAAGAGAATGACCTAATGGTAGGGATAATTACCATAACAGACAATGATGAGGATCACTACCCCACCGAGATTGTTGTGAAGAAGCTTGTCAGTGTAATGGAGGCTAGAAGCGTAAGAGACTATAAGGGCAAGGCCCTAGTGATAAAACAATCAAGGACCAATGAGGCTGGAATAAGCGGCTCAAAGAAAGAATCGGAGAACTCGGCCTTAGCCCAACTCAAGAAAGCCCAAGGCAATATCTCCATTTGGAGATTGTTGATGGCCTCCCCTTCACATCATGAAGCAGTCCTAAAGTCCCTCACCAATGTGTAAGTGCCTATCGAGATAGATCCGATATATCTCTCACAAATAGTAGGGGCAACATATGTGGTACAGTAACTAATATTTTCAGATTCTGAGCTCCTGGTTAAAAGAACCCAACACAACAGAGCTTTGCACAGAAGTACTCCTAGTGGTTGACCAACATAATACTACTTCCAAAAAAAGATAACAGGGTACGTATGTGCATAGATTTTTGAGATCTTAACAAGGTGAGCCCTAAAGATGATTTCCCACTACCTCATATTAATGTACTGGTGATAACACAGCAAGGCATGCCTTCCTATCATTCATGGATGGATTCTCGGGATACAATCAAGTGAGCATGCATACAAAGGATCATAAAGAAACCACCTTCACCACTTCTTGGGGAACTTATTATTACAATGTAATGCCCTTTGGACTAAAGAATACCAGGGCAACTTATCAAAGAGCAGCTATAGCCATACTATATGATATGATGAATAAAGATGTGGAAGTATATGTGGACAACATGATAGTGAAGTCAAGGGAAAGGCAGGGACATATTCCCACACTACGGCGATTCTTTGAAAAGATCAAGACGTATTAGCTGAAGTTGAATCCTCAGAAGTGTGTATTTGGGGCAACAGTAGGAAAATTCTAGGGGTTCTGGGTAGGTGAAAAGGGCATCGAAGTTGACCCTAACAAGATCAAGGCAATCCAAGAAATTCCTACACCTCGGACGGAAAAGGAGATACAAGGATTCTTGGTTCATATTCAATATATCAACAAGTTCATAGCTCATCTGACTACAATCTATGAGCCAATCTTCAAGCTGCTAAAGAAGGATCAGCCCACATAATGGATAACCAATGCCAACAAGCTTTCGATAAGATAAAAGGATATCTTATGAACCCACCAGTATTGACACCACTAGTGGAAGGGGAACCACTTCTATTGTACTTATCGATATTCCATGGGCTCATTACTAGCACAAAAGAAAATAGAGAAGGGGTAGAGCATGCCATATACTACCTCAACAAGAAGTTCTTGGAGTATGAGACATGGTACATATCTTTGGAAAGAACATGTGCTGCACTGGTTTGGATAACAAAAAGGTTGCAGCACTACATGGTAGCTTATCAAGTATGTTTGATTTCAAAGATGGATCCAATCTAGTACCTCTTTGAGAAACCAACTCTAATAGGAAGGATGGCTCAATGGCTGCTATTTCTATTAGAATTTAGTATCACTTATGTTGCTCAAAAGTCTATCAAGGGGCAAGCTATAGCCGATCATTTGGCTACCCACCCCATAGAAGATGGAAGAGCTTCGGATGATGCCTTTCTGAATGAAGAAATCACAGCAATGGAAGAAGAATACACAAATAATGAATGGCAGTTATTCTTTAATGGAGCGGCTAACCAAAAAGGTTGCGGTGCATAAATATTTTTTGTTACTTCAGACTGTCTTTATTTGCCTTCGTCGTTCTACCTTGATTTTCCCTTTACCAACAATATTACCGAGTATAAAGCTTGCGCATTGGATCAAGGTGTATAGAGATTCATCCATTGTCTGTCAGATGCAAAGAAAGAGGAAAACCAGAGATGAGAAACTGAAGCCGTATTAGGAACATCTGGAAGAGGTGATTGGACAGTTCAAGAAGATCTCATTTAAATACTTCCAAAGGGATAGCAATCGTTTTTCCAATGCCCTTGCAACATTGGCATCCATGGTAGAATGCAACCCTATGGCCAGAATTTGACCATTCTTATTGGAACAAAGAAACAGGCCCATTTACCAGAATACGGTGAACTCTCTCACCATAAATGGTCGGTCTTAGATTACTCACATAGTGGACTTCATCGAGGAAAGGAAGTATCCGATTAAAGCTACAAATAGAGAAAATAAATTTCTAAGGAGATATGCCACCCAATTTATTCTTCAAGGGGACTTGTTATACAAGAGATCCTATGATGAAAAATAGTTTTTGTGCATGGATGAAAAGAAAGCTACAACCATCATAGATGAAATCCATCAAGGCCTTTGCAGACCCCATATGAATACCAAGATGCTAGGTAAGAAGATTCTCAGGTTAGGATACTACTGGAACACAATAGAAGCAAACTATGTGAGCTTTGTCAAGAGATGCCACAAATGTTAGATATTTTTCAATACCATACACATCCCACTAATTGAATTACACTCACTTAGTTCTCCTTGGCCATTCTCTACTTGGGGCATTGACGTCATAGGGAAGATCAACCCTAAAGCATCCAATGGTCACGAGTACATCTTGGTAGCCATTGATTATTTCACCAAGTGGGTAGAAACTCAGTCATATACAATCCTCACATCTATTAAGGTGACAAAATTCATCCAAAAAAATATTATTTGCTGATATGGACTGCCCCAAGAGCTGATATCAGATCAAAGATCCCATTTTTAGGGCAAAACTGACAAGATCTACACAAAGTTCGGCATCAAAAAGCACCACTCTACCACTTATAGGCCATAAACAAATGGGGCGGTGGAAGTAGCTAATAAGAACATCAAGGTCATCCTATAAAAATGGTTGAAATACACAAGGATTGGGTGGATAAGTTACCACTTGCTTTATGGGCATATTAGACTTTTGTACGATCCTCGACAGGGGCAACTCTTTTTTCCTTAATATATGGGGTTGAGGTGATTTTACCCATGAAATCCTAGTACATCCTAAGGGTGCTCCTGGGTAGTCAGTTACCTGAAGGAGAATGGGTGAAGGCCAGACATGACGAGCTCAATTTTCTTGATGAAAGACGTATGAAGGCCATGAATAGTCTGAGGAAATATCAACTAAGAATGGTAAGGGCCTTCAACAAGAATGTGAAGCCCCATCACATAGAAGAGGGTGAACTTATTCTTCGAGAACAAAGAGCCCCAATTCATAACCCAAGAGGGAAATTTAGGCCCAACTGGAGTGGCCCATTCATTGTCAAGAAAATTCTACCAAGCAAGGCTGTGAAGCTCACTGACCACAATGGTGAAGAAATACCTAGACTGGTCAACATGGATCAACTCAAGAGATATTATTTCTAAAAGGGTGAATAGCCCGAACTACGCTAGACCTGATTCCTCTCAAGGGATACGTAGGCAACTTGACATGTGCAAGTGTTGTCTTAACAATCTCAAGGCAATAAAGTTTTTAGATTAATAATCAAGGTATTTAAAAAGATCATCATAGTTTGTGACCCCCAAGAATCGTCATTTGAGATACAAGGCCATTAGGTATCTATCATTCACCTATGGTCTTCCAAATCCTTATCTAGAATTTTATTCCCTAAAAGTCACCACCCGACACATATAAATCAAGGCCAGTACATTCCCCATCCTTGATTAGTAAAAAAAAAAAAAAAAGAGTGAGACTTTGATCCAACAGTGGTAAAGCTTTGATTATGTCAATAGCTAATGAGTGATATTTTGAAAATACATCTCCTCTTTGTTTGTGATGGTTGCAAAAAAGGTCATGGACTCTTTGGATGAGACATTGAGAAGATGGACCTTAGACATAAACATTACGACACCAGGACTGCTAGAATCTATGAGTATGTCAATGCTCAGTCGAACCAGGCATGTAAAATTACATCACAATTTACTCCAATAGGTGCCTCAACACTGGGATACTAATCTTCATAAATTTCGGTTTGGGTTGGTTGAAATCTTCCCAACTCTCGAAGAAATCTAAGTTTATATGCTATCTCCACCTAAGGGTAGATTGATTCAACCATCTTTGAAGAAAGATTACTCGGAGGAAATTCAAGGCTTCTTTGGATGGCGAAAGGAGGAAATGAAGCAGTTCATTAGATATGGGAAGATTAACATCTTGAAGGTGGCTAGGATCTTCACTTAGTATCTATCACTAGGGGGAATCCATCATCAAAGATCACAGGATTCTTATCTACTTTGCATGATAGCTCGCTATGTTCTTCGAACTCTTGGACGTGGTGCACCATTTGTTCTGATAGAAGTGATAAATCAATTGAAGGAAGGAGGTGATATCATCCCCACAGTCCTTGCAGAGACATTTAAGGGATTTGATGACATGTTCCATAGCCATATATTTGGACTTGATCATTATCAATGAAGTCCCTACTATTTTCTAACTTTGGTTACTTGAAAAACTAAAGCTGACCAGGTCGTTAAATGGGTGCCAACTTGGAGTTCTTTGCTACCAAGACAAGAGGAAAGTCTTGGAATTCAAACTCATTGGTGATTGGGAAGAGTACCTACAAGGAATAATTGCATGAGATATTGCATTGAGAAGCCCAGGGTGTTCACAAGATGATTTTCTAATGAAGATCCTTGGATGCAACTACATCATGTTGATGGGATTGACTCATAAATTCTTTTACTTGCCCACTTACATTAGCCGACAGTATGGACTGGAAGTAGAGGACCTGGAGGAGTTGGTGAACTTCTACCCACCCCAAGAATTGTCTCCTCACATTGTTGGTTATTTATCCTATCTTTGGCAGGAAAGTAATTTCCATTCTATGTAATTCACTTGGTAGTAAAGTGAGCTGATATTTGAATTTTCACGTTATTCCAGTTATTCTAATGAAGACTTGAGTTGTGGAATTAATCATGCCTTAAAATTCTAATTCATGAACAAAAGAGATTTTCTTTATGCTAAAGATAGATTTCCATTCCAAAAATAAAATGCCAAGCCTAGCAATACAAAAGGTAAAAACCAAAAAAAAAAAAAATGGTGAATGAACATGGGGAGGGAAAAAGAAAAAAAAAAGAAGCAACATCTGTGTTTTGTAGGAATAATAGAAATAGGTCTCTAGGAGAGTTAGCATCCTCATCTGTGCCATACTTGGGGTCATCCATAGGGAACATCGAGGAGTCATCAAGTGCCAACCACAAATTCGCCATCCTCATGGTGAGATCCCGAATCTGATTACCCTGCCGAGCAATCACTTCCTACTGAGAACTAACTTGTCCTCTCAAGAAAACATTCTCCCCATCTTGAGAAATATGAGAAATGGTCAAAATAAGGAAAATGAAGAAAGAGGACCAAGTCAAGGAAAGGATTATACCTTAAGGAGTGCCACATATAATCCTGACCATGGTAACGAGCCCTATTTCTCTATGCAAAATATTTCTATTCCGGGGAGGGAAAAAACTAACAACGACCATGATTCGAGTTGAAACCCTTCCCCTCATCCTTTTTCACCTTTATTTTTCCAATTGTAGGGTTCTAAAGATGTGGCTTTGATGCCACTTGTTGGAAAAAAACTCTAAAGAATTTCTCCCTTTTAGTGATTAGAACACTCAGATATAAAAGAATCCAATAGAGGTCGTAAAAGGTTGGGAGAAGAATACTTGTTGAGCATGTGCAAAACCCCCCTTAAGATCAAGAATGAACTTGAGATGAACAATGATATCCCTGGTGCAAGTTCTCCCTCTTGGTCTTCTATAGTCTCCCACCGTGGTTCTCTTCACAGGTTTGTGAGGAAACTATGATTTCATGTAGTGGTAACTGTAGAGACCATAGAAACTAATAGCTCTCTGGCCCTAAGCCATTCCCACAATAGATTGGGCTACAATCCCCTTGAGTGGGCCTAACAACTATAGGCCCAATGGATCAGTTGCATTAGTGATGCCCAAAAACCCAATAATACTAATCCAGATTGGATTGGATCGATTTTGATCTGTCAATTTTTCCCTTGCGTCTCCCCAAAAGTAGACCTTTTAATGATTTTACTCCTAAACCAATATTAATACCCGATCTAGATCATTTAGGTATTAGTATCAGTATCGGTCTCAACCAATACCAATCCAATGCAACCCATAGGTTGATCCCGATACCAATACTTAGAACCATGACTGGGATCGATGAAGTTATATCATTTTGAACAAATGGTTTTGTATGAGGATGAATTGCACCAATATGGTTGCTTGTCAAACTCAGCAAGATCTAACCAGGGAAGCGATCTAATGAATCTCCTATTTTAGTTAGAGATTTCTCTTTAGTTACAACAAATTTGGTAGGTGTCCAAGACGTTGAGGAAATGGGGAATCTAAATTTGATTTTGCAAATGTCAATTTGGGATCTTTCTTTATGCTTTTCGATTTTGATTGGTTCAATCTCGTTCGATTTGATGTATAAAGTCAAATTGAAAGCAAACCAATTAGGGTTCCATTCTCTTTTTTGATCGGTCCAACTGGTTTGGACTGAAAATTGAAATCCTTGCTCAAACAAAAATTAATCAAATGCTTATGAAATTCTAGCTCGAATCCCATGTTTTGGGGTTGTAATTTTTTGAAACATTTTTCCATAAGCAAACTATTGGCATGAAATCTTCCCTAGTATGTTACGGTCAACTTGCTATACTGGTGAGTGCTTGGGCATGCCAGAATCCTTCCTGACCTGATTCACTAGAAAATTTGACTTCGATCAAGCGATTTGAGCTCTCCTCTTGCCTCGATTGCTCCAGGGACTTTGATGAGACAAAACCACCAATGGATCAAAGGAATAAAATGAATGGTATATTCCCTAAGGGAAATTTTGAATACATGACACTAGAGTCCAATATATGGACATTGTGAAAAGAACCTAAAGTAAAATAAAGAGTTCTAAGTTGTATCTAACTCTAGAGAATGAAAAATAAACAAATAAGAGATTTGCATTGTTGTGGGGCTTTGGTATGATTTGTTGATTCCCTTTTTTCTCTGGCCGACTCCTTCTGCCTTAATTTTCTAGGAGGGGCAAGCTTGCCACAAGGGGTCCTATTGATCGAATTAGGGATGAAATTGAATGGCCGTTTAAGGTAGGTTTCACATGAACCGGTAGATACATTGAGTGGCTATCGAATGTAGTCCCTGTTGACAAGAAGAATGGCAAACTCAGGGTCCACATCGACTTTAGGGACCTCAACAAGGCTACTCCTACAAATGAATATCAAATGCCTATGGTGGACATGTTAGTATATTCCACTTCAAAATACCAGATTCTATCCGTTATGGATGCGCAAGTGGGATACAATCAGATATTCATTGCTAAAGAAGATGTCCTAAGACTGCGTTTTGGTGCCCAAGAGCTTTGGGGACATATGAATGGGTTGTAATGCCATTCAGTCTGAATAATGCAGGAGCTTCCTATCAGAGGGCCATGAATGCCATCTTTTATGACATGATTAGACACTTTCTAGAGATGTATGTGGATGAGATGGTAGTTAAATCCCACGATCAAGAAGAACATCTTGATCACTGAAAAAGGCGTTTGACTGGATGAATGTTAATGGCTTGAAGATGAATACTACAAAATGCGAGTTTGGTGTCTCCGTTGGGAATTTCTTGGGTTTCCCAGTTCACCAGAAGGGGATAGAGGCCGATAATAACAAAACCAAGGCAATAAAGAATGCCTAGGCCCCTCATAACAAGAAGGAATTGCAAAGATTTCTCGGTCAAGTCAACTTCCTTAGACAGTTTATATCTAACTCTGCAGGGAGAGTAAGGGCTTTTTCGCCATTGCTTAAACTCAAATGTGAAGGGGAGTCTAAGTGGGGCGAAATTCATCAGACTGCATTTGATGAAATAAAAAACTATCTAACCAAACCACCTATGTTGATGCCTCCACGAAGAAGGGTCCCATTGAAGCTATATGTATCGACTGCATCGGATTCTATAGCCACTCTACTAGCACAAGACAACGAGGTTGATCATAAGAAAGCCGTATATTACCGAAGTCAATCTCTAAATGATGCAAAGATGAAGTATATGGCCATTGAGAAATTGTTTTGCATTTCTCTTGAACCAAGTTGCAGTATTACTTGATTCTGGTGACTGTAGATGTCCTTTGTCAAATGAATGTAACTAAGGCAACATTTGATAACGTTTCTTTTGTTTTTGTGTCTAAAAATAGTAGAAACGGATTTTCATGTTTCTGGAAACAAAAACAGATTTTTGGTGTTTGATAAACATATTTCTCAAAACATTTTTTGCAGACATAATGTGGCTAAAAAACCCAATAGTATCATTGGATGCCCAAAAGAGAGAGAGAGGGTTTGGTTGCCTCTTTTTAGGTTTAAATAGTTGAGAGAATTATCGAGCAGAACAGCCTTTTTTTTTTCTTTCAAATTCGTTTCTAGAAATGACGAAACAAGTCAGACTTTTTTTGTCAAAGTCATTTCTAGAATTGTAAATAGGCATAAATTTTGATTTATGTTTCTAGAAATAGGTGAAGCAAAACAACTTTATCAAACGCTTTTTAGGTTGTTTCTCCATTTCCGGGAATAAGAAAATGTAGAAATGGAAGAAACAAAACGTTGTCAAATGGTGCCTATGCATATGCTTAATAAACCCATCTTCCAAGGAAAAATAGGAAAATGGACTATGGCTCTGGCCAAATTTGAACTTCAATACGAACCTCAGAAAGGGCATAAAAGGCCAGGTTTTGGGCGATTTCTTGGTTGACCATCCACCATTGGAAAGAACTCAAGAAAACTCTGTCAACCTCTATCCATGGATCAAGAACAGAGCAATCAGCTGGAGTAGGAGTGGTGATCGTATCCCCATAAGGCATTGAAACTCATATGGCCTTTCAGTTGTTTTTTAGTTTTTCCAAAAACCAAGCTAAGTACAAGGCCTTATTGATTGGCTTGGAAGTTCTTCTGGGGATGGAAGTACCAGTAATTGAAGTTTTTGGCGACTCTGAATTGGTAATTAAGCAACTCGCTAAAGAATACTGATTCGAGAGTGAGTCATTGGTTAGTTATTTTGCGATAGCTAAGAGTTTGATTGAGAAATTCTAGGATGTATCCCTCATATACGTCCCAACAAGGGAGAATTCATTGGCCAATAATCTGGTCCAAACAGCTTCATGCACGAAAATAAGTGAGGATCATTGCGAACAAGTGATAACCATTAAAAAGAAACTGTCCTCGTCAATAACTACCTGCTCAGTGATCGAAGTAAATAGTGTAGAAGAGTTGAAGCTTGATTGGAGGACACCATTATTATAGTTTTTTACAGAATCCCAATGTAAAAACTGACCGAAGGACCAGATATTAGGCTAGAGGATACGTAGCTTGGGGAGAAAATCTATACAGGAAGAGTGAGGATGGTTTTTTATTGCAATGTGTTAGAGTAAATGAATCCATGCAGATCATGGCCGAGGCACAAAAAGGGATTTTTGGAGCACATCAGGCTGGGCCTAAAATGTGATGGCTGATTAGACGACATGGATATCATTTGTTGACTATTGTGGATAATTTTTTACGACGTGCCAAAGGATGCCAAGCTTGCCAAAGGCATGCACCAATTCAATGGGCTTCAGCTATTAACTTGCACACTATCATAAAACCATGGTTGTTTCGAGGATGGGCCATGGACATTATTGGGAAAATATACCCACCTTCCATCCAAGGGCATAATTTTGTGTTGGTCTCCATGAACTATTTCACCAAGTGGGTCGAAGCAATTCCCCTGACAGCTGTAGGCCATACTGATGTGATTAAATTTCTGAAGCAAGGTATTATCCACAGATTTTATCTACCTGAAACCATAACCTGTGACAATGGGAGCGTGTTTAAGGAAAACCTTATTTTAGAGTTCGCTAAGAATATGGAATGACCATTATCCATTCGACTCCTTATTATCCTCAATGGAATGGCCATGCTGAAGCAAGTAATAAGGATCTAAAAGCAAATATGGCCAAGGTCATTGAGCATAATCTTTACATTTGGACGGAGTTACTTTTCGAGGTTCTTTGGGCCTATAGAACCATCAAATGGTCAGAAATAGGAACTGCTCCCTTCTCCTTAACATTCAGTCATGACGCAGTTCTACAAATGGAGATCACCGTGAAATCCTCACGTGTGGCACACCAACACAACTGGTCACCTCAAGAATACAATGAAGCTATAATGACTGAATCAGGAGATCTGAGTGAAGAACGCTTAAAAGCTTTGAATTTTATGCAGATCTAGAGGATAGATGTGGCCAAGGAATATGACAAGCGAGTCAGGCAAAAAGGGTCCCAAGAGGACCAATTGGTCTGGAAGGCCATTTTACCGATTGGGGCTAAGATCTAATCGGTTTGGTAAGTGGTCCCATACATGGGAAGGCTCTATCAAGGATTACCAGGTTTTAAAAGGTGGGGTATACAAGCTTCAAGCTTTGGAGGGGAAAATTCAGTTAAAGTCGATAAATGGGAAATACTTAAAAAGGTATTACCCAACATGTGGGAGTTAGCATAAAATGGGCGGCAACTCAATCTTGCCTACTACTGATAAAACAATCTATATATGTGCTACTATACCTTGACCGTTAGAAAAGAAATAGTAGTAAGAAAAAATGATCAATATATTCACCACTGGTACCTTGACTGACAAAAAAGAGAGGGAGAAAAGAAGAAATAAATGCACATAGAAGACAAGTTCATAAACTTTCAAAGACATTAAGGGGCATTTCTCCTAGATTTTGTAGGCTCGTAGGCCTAAAACTTGAAATGTTTGGCAAAGTGGACCAATAAACATCGTGCTTGTTGTCCACCTAAGAAATAAGGTGCTTAGCGTCAAGTAGCTCTTCCTCTCAAATTTTGGCCTTCTAACCGAATACCTTCAGATCTCTTCCCAAAGAGGCTAACTCGTCGTACAACACTTCAAAGTTGTGAGCGTTAGACTTCATCCTCTGTGTCTCATCCTCTTTCTCACGTTGAAGGCAGTTGATCTCATTGTTGATGGATTTGACCCTCTCCTTCGAAGTAGTGGCAGTCTTCTAGAGATCTTTCAATTGAGGCATCCCGACACTCATCTTTTGAGAAGAAGTTTTATGATTGTCAAGTAGGGTCCCAGCTCTTTTGCACTTTCGAATGCTTGAGGAATTTAGGCATAGCTCAAGCCCTTAAGATACCCTACATAGTCACACTAATGGTTTGAAAGACTAGGGTTTGCTAGAAGTGTATTGTCTATAGAAACGCAACCCTAAAACAATGCAGAAGATAATGGAAAGACAAGAACAAACAATACACATATATTTTACGAGGTTCGAAAAAATTTCCTACGTCCCCGGTGAGATGAGATCTTGCTTCACTATCAATGGAGAATAGGGTTACAGTGCTCATCCCTCACACCTCTTAGTATTGCTTGCATTACAGAGAAAGAAACCCTCGTTACAAATATATAGTGAAAAACCCTAATCTGGAAAGTACACAATTGCCCTCAAATAAAAATTTGAGTTGAGGGTTGCACCCCCCTACACCCCTGCTATGTAGGGGGGACTCCTGCCCCCCTTGCAACCCCCACGGCCCGCTAACCGGCTAGCAGAACCGCCGTTATGCCTGTCGAGGTGCTGCACCAATACTCCCTGGATTAAACTGTGACGGAATACAAGACATTGTACAATAACATTGTCAACCTTTTCCATAATATCAGATTGCTTACACTCAGACTTCTTTTGCAAACAGCCCCACCAATGAAATACAGAGGGTTTTTGCTTGGTCAACATCAGAAGGAACTTGGGAGGAATTACCAGGGGTCACCTTAGAGGGAGGGTTTGGGAGACATTCGAGAGTCTCCAATTTTCTGATCATGCCTTCAAAGTTAGGAAGAGGAGGAGGTACCTAGAAGAAACAAGCAAAGAGAGTAAGTATTTAAACTCCTTTCTTGAGAGAGAAAGAGATTAGGGAATGTGAAGCATTTACCTCCTCAGACTCCTGTGGGGGTAGAATCTCTGAGATGTTAGGGGGAGTTGCAGAATGACTGAAGCTCGACTTCACCTTTCAAAATATGTTGGGAGTCACTGGAAATCTTAGAAGCTCCAGCAGGATGAGGAAAAAACATGGTGGCTCCTTCTTTAGATAACTTGGATGGAGAGCTAGACAAGTGAACATTTGACCGTAATCTATTCCTTCTAGACACGATGGAAGTAGCTTTTGCTGGATTTATAGCTAGCCTCTTTCCCCTTCCAAGTCCCTTGGCAAGTCAAGTGGGTCCTCGCCAATTTGGACTTCATTTGCGACTCCAGATTGTTCTTTGGTGCTAGCTGGGGGCAAAGAATTTGGAAAGGAAAAGGCGTAGTTAAACATAAGAAGGGACACTAATAACCAGAAATGGAAAAGAAACAGTACCAATTTTGGGGTGGTATTCAACCATGGCCACATGTTCCCTCACACAATGCCACTTATGATTGGTGGCCAGTAAACCAAAAAATGTTACACTCTCTATGGCTTCGTAAGCTTGGGCGTTTACCACATCAACAATGGAAAAAGGGGCATCTGGCAAAGGAGGTTTTCTCTCCATCAGATGAGAAAAGTCACGATAAAAGGGTCAAATTTTATGGGAAGACCGTGGAGTGCCTTACTCACTTTCTCTAGTCATGCTATAAACTCATGGCATTGGACAATTTTTAACTCTCTATAGCCTTTCGATGCTTCTCCTTCATAGCTTGGTAGTTTGGATCATATTTGATGTGAAAAACCTTTTCATATACAAGGACAAATCCTTCATAGATTGACCGGCTTGAGCTTCCTCTTCTTGTCATCCTTACTCTACATGCCAGAAACAGAGCCAATATTAGGATCTTCACTATGGGCAAAAGTAGTTGACACAAGGTCAAATAAGCTTGCATCCACGCACCATTGAAGTAAGATCGCCACCATATCTATGGTTGGAAATGAAAGGGGATAACTTCAGAAAGAACAAGTGTCTTTATATCAGTGATTCTCTGAATTTCCTCCTCACTGCAAAGCACCGGACAGTCAAGTTTCTGATAAGTTAAAAAATAAGAGGAAATTACACTCCCCTCCCTTGTACTATGCTATAATAGCACTTTCCCTCCCACGTACTTTTATAAACACCATTCACCTCCCCTGTAGCTTAAAGATTCCATCAAGCGTATCCCTTCCGTTAGGAAACCTAGTTAAGTGATAACATTAGCCTTAATATATTATATTTAATACCAAAATTACCCTTTAGTGATATGAAATACAAGAGGGGCTCTTTTAGGGGTTATCGTTGTGAACAATCTCTTAAAGTTCACCTCATGGTGTCACACCCCTTACCCGGCAGAGCCAACATACCATTAGAAATACCAGTGGTGTGAGTAAGACACATACTTGTCATACAAATCTATCAGGATCTTTGATAGCAGTACCTTAAGATTTTCACAATCTCACATCACAAACCAACATAAGCAGCGAAATCAGAGTATAGTAGCGGAATTATAAGTAAAATGGGGAAACATCTAATGGTAATATAATAACAATAACCGAGTTATTCTGTTACAAACATCCATGACATATAATATAATCTCAAGAAATACAAAATCCACAACTGTATCCAAAAGTATCAACAGATGATGTACAATCTCAAGATGCGCCGTAAGCACAGTGGTCGCAAGCATAGTCCTGATCGTGCTCCTCCGCTTCTGGCATCCACCAGTCGCTCACACTGTACTCTGACTCAGAAGATACTAGATCACCTGCCATTGACACCATGGTACTTGCATCATCATCTAAAAATGGGTGTATACATGGGGTGAGCTTTCCAGCTCGCTCAGTGAGGGGTGGGATTAAGCACATCCAAGCAAGTCAATAACAGTAGTAATTTATTATGCATAACTGCGAAAATTAAACACATAGTCCATGATGCTCATGATGTGATTCATTTAATTATTATCCACCTAACAATACAAACTAAGTCTAGTAAATGCTACTACGGTGCATTGGGTTGTATCCCTTATCTCAGAAATGACATCGACTATGTAGTGATACAAAACCTAGCCATGATTAGAAGCCTGTCGATCCCTGTATGCATCCATGGGTCACCCAACAAATCCCCGATAACCCCCTCCTGGCAGTCACGGCACCAGTAACACATCGGCTATGCCAAATAGGTTCCTTTCTCTGGTAATAATCACATCGTACCGCGGGAGTGGCACTTCGGGAAGGTTCATTAAACATACCACAATGGGTTATCCAACACCTCAACCCCTGTTGGCAAGGGTGCATAGCATGGGGAATGATACCTAACCACATATATACTACATGCCTTCATAATGATACAGTTAGTATGGATTACATGACACCGGAGAGACCTTGGCCATAAAGTGTAACCCATCTCCAAATATAGTCCCGGGTACACGATATCAGAGAGACCTTGGCCACAATGTGAAATCCAAGACCGTTTACCTAATCTAGCATGCAATAACAGTTGAGTATGGACTACGCAACACTGGTAAGACCTCGGCCACAAAGCTGATGAGCACATTTATGTGTGAAATCTAGGGTAGTAAAACATGCATTTTACATATTTAGAATGGAGCTACCTTGGGTTTTACTCTCTTTTTGCAGGTTTTATATTTTCAAGGCCTTAAGGACTATCAGAAGCTATATCTCCAATTTTACACGTAAAGAGGTCCTATTTCTTTTCATGGTTGTGAAGAGGATAAAATTTTGAGCAAGATGGACATGTCCAATTAAAAGTACGCATTCGTTTGGTTACTCGTACAAGTGATTATTCGTTTCAGGCCAGAAAGAGAATAATGGACCAGAACTGAACCGAGATACAGAACCAGCCCGTTTGCAATTGTCTCAGAGGCACAAGGAATACTCCAAATGCCAACAAGGATCGATGAACCACATCCTTAAGTGATTGAAAATTCATTTTTGGTAACAACAACTACCTAGTGTAGTTGGTGAGCTATGGTGTGCAAAATTCCCTTGCTCACCAAGAGGTCTCAAGTTCGAATCTCATGGTTGTTTTTTTTAGAAAATTTTGTTGAAGATTTTCTGATTTTCACTCACTTAAAGTACTAAGGGCATGGAGGGGATTTTCACATCAAATTAGAAGCAAGGAAAATCGTGGAAGGGTTCCTGCGCAAGAAGAGAAGAAAAAAAAAAGGGAGAAATAAAGATTGTCCAAATCTTCTCTCTCCTCCACATCATCACCAAAATATTGTCCAAATCACACAAAGTAAGAAGAAAATCGTCCCTTGGAGGGAGAAAAAGAAGAGAAATAAATTAGAAAAAAAAGGAAAGAAAATAAGCAAAAAAATTATAGGAAATTTCTCCAAGTTTATTTCTCTCTTCTCTCTCCTCCATCTTAGCACTTTTGGACTCAAAAGATCTTACTATCAATTGTGGGTTTCTCTCTTTTAGGAAAGAGAAATTTGTTACCCTACCTCCCCATTCCCTATAAATACAACTCATGTAAGAGGAGGAGAGACAATTCATTCTTCTTCTAGTTTTTTTTTTAGTTGCTCTCTCTCTCCCTCTCTCACTCTTTAGTTTTAGTTCTTTTCTATTTTTGCTTTAATCACTTTTGTAATAGTTTTTTATGTCAATTAATGCAAGCACTCTTTTATTCTTATTCAGCCTTTTTATGTTTATGATTTATGCAATTGAGTTGTAATTTTTTAAGTTATAGTTCTAGGCTTAGATCTAGATCACGAGCCGTGGAGCAATTTTTTTTCAAGTTCAAGCATTGATTCAAGTAAGTAGGCTCCTTCAGTAGTCTTCTCTCCCCCCTCTCATTCCCTCTTCTGACTACCCTTTCTTTCTTAATTTAGGATTTTTATTTTCAGTCGTTACATTATTGTTATCCCTTTCCCCCAAGGTTCATGGCTAGTGTATGTGTTGGCTTTGCCCCTCCTAGCCATAGAACCATCAATTTATTGCTTTTATTTTAATTGTCTCCCTTTCCCTAAAGCCAAATAGAGTAACCCTTGTAAGAGTGACTCTCTAGTCAAGTAGGGAAGCTCATATTATGATGCATCCCTCAGGCTAAGTAGAGAAACCTACTTGTGAGTCTCTCTCTAGCTTTATCCCCTTTCTTTTACTTTATTTTTATTTCAGTATTTTTTTTCCTTTATTTATTTTTTTTTTAATTGCATGGGTTATTTATTTTAATTATTTATTTATTTAATTTTAATTATGTGGCTTACGTCTTTAAATTCTTAGATGACGAATGGTTAGGATGTTATTTTAGATACATATATTTAGGATGGTAATTAGAATTAGATTACAACCATTAATCGGTTCACTTTCACATTATTAAAAGAAATAAAAAAAATAAAGTGGCTGCTCTCCCTGTGTTCGACCCATAGCTACACTGATCCGTACGCTGTGAGAGGTCGGGCTAACTAACTAAAGTTCTTAATAAAACCTTCTGTAAAAGCCTGCATGCCCTAGAAAGGACCGAACATCCTTAACAGATTGAGGAGGTGGTAAATTATCAATTAAATCCACTTTGGCTCTATCTACCTTAATTCCCTCCTTGGATATTACATGGCCTAAAACAATACCAGATTTAACTATAAAATGGCATTTCTCCCAATTCAAAACCAAATTCTTAGATATGCACCTTTTCAAAACTAGGGAAAGATGATAAAGACATTCAGAATAGGGATTTTCATGAATTGAAAGTCATCCATAAATACTTCTAAGAATTTTTTGACCATGTCAGAAAAGATGCTCATCATGCATCGTTGGAACGTAGCAGGGGCATTGCAAAGCCCAAAGGGCATACGCCTGTAAGAAAATGTTTCATATAGGAATGTAAAAGTGGTCTTATGTTGGTCCTCTAAAGCAATTGGGATTTGGTTATAGCCAGAATATCCATCAAGAAAATAATAGTATTCATGTCCAGCTAACCTCTCTAACATCTGATCAATGAATGGCAATGGGAAGTGGTCCTTCCAGGTTGCCTCGTTAAGTTTTCTGTAGTCTATGCACACTCTCCACCCTGATTGGACACGGGTTGGAATTAGTTCATTATTGGCATTGGGAACTACAGTCACCCCAGACTTCTTAGGCACTACGTGAACTGGGCTTACCCATTGGCTGTCAGAAATAGGATAAATTATTCCAGGATCCAAGCACTTTAAGATCTCTTTCTTAATGGCTTCCATCATCACTGGGTTAACTCTTCTTTGGGGTTCCGTGGATGGTTTGGAATCCTCCATAAGATGTATATGATGTTGCACAATGGAAGGGCTTATACCCTTGATATCAGCCATGGTCCAACCTAGGGCTTTCTTATTATCTTTTAACACTTTAAGTAACTCCTCTTCCTGGCTAGAAGTCAAATTTGAAGAAATTATTACAGGAAGAGTTTGGTCAGGCCCTAGGAAAGCATACCTCAAATTAGATGGCAATTCCTTAAGATCTAGCTTAGGGGGCTCAACTATGGAAGGTTTGGGAATGGAATTGGAAAGGGGTCCTAAGGGCTCCACAAGTGTGTGAAGACTCAAGACTTCAGAAAAGAAATTTTCACTGTTATCATCCAACTCATCCATACACTCTTGGAATTTTGAATCAAAATCAATATCAAAATTGGTAACTAAATCATCAGAAAAATCCAGAAAATCCTCAAGCATATTGATCTCTTCTTCCATATGTGGTTGCTTGCCAATCCTAAACATGTTAAACTCAACAGTTTGGTTACCAAAAGATAATCTTAGGAAACCATTCCGGCAATTGATTAATGCATTACTGGTAGCCAAGAATGGTCTTCCTAGAATTATTGGGATCTCATCCTTGGTTGAGAAGGGCTTAGTATCTAACATAATGAAATCAACAGGGAAAATAAACTCTCCCACCTTTAGTAAGACATCCTCAACCATCCCTTTAGGAATCTTAACAGACCTATCTGCCAACTGAAGAGTAGTTCCAGTGGCTTTCAATTCTCCTAATCCTAGTTGCTTGTACACATGGTAAGGTAAAAGATTCCCACTTGCGCCAAGGTCAAGTAAGGCATGCTCAATGTAGGTGTTGCCTATGACACAAGATATGGTAGGGCTCCCTGGATCCTTATACTTGGCTGCTATAGGCTGAGTAATTATGGACCTAATGTTACCTGCCAAGAACGCCTTTTTGGGCACACTAGTGATACGTTTGTGAGTACACAAATCTTTCAGTACCTTTGCATTGGTGGGGATCTGGGATATGGCATCCAAAAGAGGGATGCTCACTTCTACCTTTTTGAAGACTTCTAAAATTTTATCCATAGAAGCAGTCTTCCTTTTGTTTACCAAGTGATTAGGAAATGGGACAGGATGAACAAAAGGACTGCTAGGGATTTGCCCCTGTTCAGAAGAATCATTTTTGGTTTTCTCAACCAAATCATCTTTAGTTTCAGAAAAATCTCTAGGTTCATCAGATGAACCTGAAATAAGAGGCACACTTGTGTCTTCAATTGAAGGAGAGTTAACATGAGTAATAGATGAGGAAGATTTAGGAACCCTCTGTAAGTACTCTCTACCACTCCTAAGGGCATAAACAACATTAGATTGGTTAGAGAGCCCTTGTTGGGTCTGACCTTGTACTATATTCAGTGGTGCATTAGTTGATGTTTGTGAACTAACAGGATGATGATGCCTAGGGTTAGGCTCTGGTTGACTGGGTAAAGTTCCTTTCTACCTCTCACGCATAATTGAGACAACTTGAGTGAATTCTCTCGTAAGATTTTGATGGCTTATCATGAGGAGGGCCATATTTTTTCCAAGTCGCTTATTCTACTTGCCTCTCCAGTGTTGGTAAACCCAGGGGGTTGCTGATAAGATGATAGGAGAGGGGCCCTAGGAAAACTCGCCTGAGGTCCTACATTTGACCTAGGAAAAGTATTTTGAGAAAAAGATTATTGTGAAAAGGCAGGCCTTTGGAGTCCAGGTTGACCTTGATTATGGAAATTGGAAGGCCCTACTTGGTTGCCCTAATTCCAAGAGAAATTTGGGTGATTTCTCCATCCTGGATTGTAGGTATTACTATATGGATTATTCTGGTATAAGGCATTAACACTATCATTAGAAGTGCCCCCAGAGGTGTTGGGGCATTCTTCTATGACATGTCCAGGGGTCTAGCACCAAGCACAAATCTTAATCAAATTGACTGATGATGGCTCTCTAGGAACAATAGCCTCAATCCTCTTGATTAGGCTATATAAAT